>NC_056727.1:9337629-9637629 GCF_019279795.1 Protopterus annectens | reverse complement strand
GATGTCAATATACTGTCTTCCAGGAATCCCTGAATCCATCCATTTACAACCCCTTGCTTCCCATTTTTGCACATTGGGTCGGGGTATCACTTTACTAGTGACAATCATCTAGAGCCAAGGTTTACACCACTGGGTGGCTAGCCCTGACATGGTACTACATCCGACTACACATTTCCACATGCACTCACACCTATGGCTAATTTAGGGTGTCCAGTCCACCTCCTGCATGTTTTTGGAATGCGGGAATGCCAGTATGAACTGTAGCTGTGGTGGCAGATCAATCCTGATAACTGTAGCATTTTATGCCTGCATTACATACATACCATGTACACAAAAATATGTGTGTGTGTCTGAGATTTAAATATACAAATCAAACAAATAGGTGGAATGTTTGAATCAAGATGCTTCTCGAACTAGAACCAAAAAGAACTGTTCTATCAATTAAAGGCTCATGGAGGCAAGGGTCTTGTTAAAGTCCAAGAGCACAGCACTACAGAAGTGAATATTAAATGAAGAATTGAATCGAGATTCTCTACATCATCCATTACAGACTCTCCAGGTTCAATTCCTTGATGGAGGATGTATTTATTTAATACTGTGCTATTGAACTTGACCAGTGTCTTTTTTTCAGAAACTTCTAACTAATATGAGTTTGTTTGAGTCATGGTCCATGGATAATGTACATTCTGCTCTCCTGTATTTGTATGATTATTTGGTACAGCATGGTGGGGAAGGCATTTGTTGATGCATTTAGTTCTACATTTGCTCTGTAAAAGAAAACATATCATTGCTTGGCATTAAAACAACTAAACTGGCTTGAACTTCCAAACCAGATAACTCACAACTAACCACTGCTCACAACCACTTATATTCTCCTCAAAAATGGTCATCATTAGAAAACATTGTAATGTAGTACTTACCTACTAGAGATCCTTGTTCTAGAAATAAACTCAAAGTAGCTGTCAGTAAATCATGCAACACTGCTGGAATTCTCTCTGTTCCCACTATGTGTTAAAATTATAGGGCAGCATCCCTGCTTATATTAAATAGATAGAAAAGGTAAACAAATTCAAAACCTTGTAGTGTCCAAATCGATCCTAACTTTGCTCATTCTGCTCGTAAGGCTAGTCTTCCATTAGTCTTTTTCAATGCATGAACTCAAAACTTTGTCTTCATTGTGTACTCTCTTTATATCTCCACCTATAAAGATTTTATTAGCCTGAATTTGTCCTTTAAAAAACTTAAAAAGAAAAAAAAGTCATGGGCATTCAGAACTACTATATAGCTGAAACATCTGATGACCTTAAGGGGAAATTTGCATACATCCTATTATCCTCTTTTATGAGAGGTTTTAAGGAATAACAAAGTGAAAACTCTAGCTTACTAAGATTTTCTTGTAATGTTTTACTAATTGGGTTGGCTGTATGTCCTGTTCACTCTTTCAACATAGTACAGTTAAGCATTATTAATGCATACATTGTAGTAAATGCTTTTTAGTGTTTTACTTATTCACTGTCATACCTGGGTGTACCTTTGTTGAAGGTTGTGCATCAGGGCTGGCAACTCGGCACGTAAAAATCAACTGCCAATCATTAACAGACCGGAGTTCCGCTGTGGCGACCCCTAACCGGGAAAAGCTGAAAGACGCAACAACAACAACCTTGGCTATATGTTGCACATGCAGTGTTTGTTAAATGTCTTTATGATGGTATTTTTTTTTTTGCATTGCTAAGTGCATTTATTACTCATTATTATCTTTGCCAATGTAACCCTGGATGTGACTGAAAAGGGTCCTGGAACTAGTTCACTTTCCTGGTTAGCAAAGTATAAATAAATACAAAATAGAAAAACAGGAGGGTGAACTTGGCAGAAATAATTAAGGAATTAGTAAAGCATGTTTTAATTCTGCATCATTCATCACAGAGAGAAAAACTTCCCAGTGAAGGCATTGGGAATAGCAGACAGACTTACTTTGGAGTCCTTACATTAGTACTTGCCAGTTGCATATGATACAGCAAGGATAATTTACTGCAGTGAGAATTTTTAGATCTTAGGATGAGTGTGTGTGGGGGAGGCCTATCAATTTCTTTAGAACTACAAAAGTATCGAAAAAGCTGATAGACATATAAATGAGGCTGAATCAAGGAAACACAGAAGTTGCTCTGTTACAGAAGGTGTGTTAGATGACAGTGCTTCACACTCCTGCTATTCTATCTTAATGGCATGACAAAACAACACCACTTCCTTATGACTAGCATGACTTATATAAAGCGGACTTGAAATGTATTCTGGGAAGAAGGAATGAAACCAAAAAAACAACCATGGCAGGCCACATCAGTCACCATTTTGTAACTCATATCATTACCTTTATACGTATCCATATAACCACACCCCCTCACTTCCTCCCAAATCCCCCACCCCTTTACTTCCTGTTCTCATACTACCTCCCTCTTTTGCTCCTCCCCACACTTACCTACTATCCACTATCTAAGACTACTATACCTTACTCCCACCCCTTCCTCTCTTCCTCTGTTCTACATCCCATCAAGTGACATGCCTCTTACAACTCGAACTATACTCTTACCTTCTCTACTCCTTATACTCTATCACCTCACCTACTATCACTCACAATTACCTACTCCCTATTTCCATCCCTCAAACATCACTCTTAACTGAAGTACTACAGCACAACTCTATCTTATAATTTGTTCTTCCATCCTTCCCCAAACCACTCCCATTTCTAAAATAAAAATATCTCTCCCCACCCCTTTAAAACAAAAAAACAAACTCTACTTACTCAAATTAAAACCCCATTATAAACCTCTACTTCTGTCTGGTGACATTCATCCTAACCTAGGCCCTACAGACACTACCATGAACAACAACACCCTTGTATCTAAACCTTTCAACCCACAAAAACAAGTACACTTTTGCTCTATCAATGTCAGAAGCCTTGTAAATAAAGTTCAAGAGCTCAATGCTTGGATAGCTAACTATACTCTTGACATAGTTACCCTAACTGAAACATGGTTATAACCACACCATTTTGACAATGAAATCATCCCTCCCGGCTATAATATCCTTAGATTAGATTGACCTAAAAGAAAAGGAGGAGGAGTCCCCGTACTATACTCCAATTGTCTCTCCCAAATCAGTCCCACACTAGACTTACCCTCCTCCTCACCAGCTAAACTCCTACTGACCAACTTCAGACTTAACAGTTTCAACACCATAACTGTCGCAGCAATCTATATTCCCCCTGGTGATAATATTAACATACTTGAGAACATCCTATTTCACCTCTCACATACTATCCACAATGAAATAATTATACTGGGAGATGTAAATATTGATTGGCTTACAATACAAGCTCCCAACACTACTTCCTGTATAAACCTACATGGGTTTGAGCAGCTAATCACAACCCCAACTTACATTAATAAATCTCACCTACCTAGCTCTCTTCTTGACTGGATATTGGTCTCCCACCCTCAAAACTATCATAACTCCCAAACCCTTTCAAATGCCCTCAGTGACCACTGCCCTATAACAGTTACCAGACATACTCCCCACCTTACCAAACCTAACAAATTTATTACCACCTGCTCAGTTTCTCATTTTTGTCCTAACTCCTTTATTCACCAACTCTCCAAAATTAACTGGTCTTACCTCACCACTCTTCCTTTAAATGAAGCTGTCCACTCTTACAACACTACATTCCTAAACATTCTTAACTCCCTTGCTCCTTTGGTTCACTAAATCTACTAGAACCCACATGAAAGACCGGGATAGGATTTGGAAAATGTGGACTAAAACTAGGACCCTTTCTCTTCTTCAGAAATATAAAGAACTCAGAAATAAGATTAAATAAAAATCATCCATTATTACAAAATAAACTTCTATGCCAATCCGCCCTCTACTCTTAAATCAGACCCAAAGAAATTCTGGAGCTCTATTAAACAGACTCTTCATCCAGGAAACCCTTTCTCTCCTAACCCGTGCCCCAATGCAACACCTGAAGACATAGCCAACAAATTTAACAATCATTTTATAAACTCGATAACCTCCATAATAAATTCTCTCCCCCCCAGAAACAACACTAGCACCCCCTACCTCTTCCAAACCCTCCTAACTCCTTCTCTCTAAAAGCAGTATCAACTAACTATGTAAAGTCATTACTCTCTAAACTTAAACCTTGCTCCCCATCTGTTGACAAGATACACTCCTACTTCCTGCTGATTGCCTCTGAACCTCTTGCCTGTCCTGTATCCATCTTAATCAACCGATCCATTTCTGAATCCTACATCCCCACTGTATGGAAGAATTTCTTTACTCTACCCATTCACAAAGGGGGAAACTCCTCAGACATACCCAACTTCAGACCGATTGCCATACTCTCTCCACTCTCAAAAATCCTAGAGAAATGCATTCACAAGCAGGTAATGCAGTACCTTCACCAGGAAAATCTTCTCACACTCACACAACATGATTTCCGTCCCAAGCATAGTGCAACTACTGCACTCATATCATTCATCAATATAGTCTCCCTAGCTTGTGATAACAATAAACTTGTCTCATGCCTATTCCTTGACCTTTCTAAAGCCTTTGATACTGTCTCTCACCCACTCCTTCTAGATAAACTCACTAACTTACATTTCTCTCCCCCTACTGTCTCCTGGTTTTCCAGCTATCTCTCTACCCATCAGCAATCAATTAAATGTCTCTCTGCACTATCCTGCCCTCTCACTGTACAAATGGGAGTCCCCCAATGGTCCATACTTGGACGACTACTCTTTAATATTTTCACCAACTTGCTCTACTCCTCTTGTCCCCAGTCATCTCTTGTGCAATATGCTGATGACTCAACTGTTATAACCATTGCTGACAACCCAACTGACCTCCATTCAAATACCCAGGCATCCTTCCACACCATTGAGACTTGGCTTAGTGATAACAAACTAATACTTAATAAAAAAAAAAAAAAACTAAGCTCCTACTCTTCTTCCCTAAAAACCTCACCACACACAAAAGTACATTTACCATCTTATCATGCAACAATACTATCATCTCAGCTAAATCTAGTACTAAATTGCTAGGTGTTACAATAGATGATCAGCTTAAGTTTGATCTCCATATTACTAACGTGGTAAAAAGAACTCATCCGAAACTTGGACACCTTTTCCATAGCAAAAAATACTTAACTAACACTGCTCGAATAACTCTCTCACAGGCTTTATTACTCCCAACACTCCTGTACAGCTGTCCCATATTCACAAACCTAAATGCTATACTTATTTCCAAGCTTGAAACTACCTATAATAAGACTGCCAGATTTGCAGCTAACCAAACCTACAAGTCACACCACTGCTTAGCACTACAGCAACTAGACAGGCTAGAATTCCCTCAACTGCTCCAACTATACCAACTACAAATCATCCACTCTATCCTCTATCTACCCTCCTTCTGCCCAAGCCTCTCCACTATCATATCCAAATATTCCCCTGCTAGGATGCTACACAGCTCAAATCAAGAATTATTAGACATCTACAAACCCAAAACCAAAATAGGCTGCTTTCTCTATAACTATAACCCAGCTACATCCTGGAAACAACTCCCCTTGGAAATAAAATCCCTACAGCATAGCAAAAGTTTCAAATTAGCCAAAAGGAAATACCTAAAAACAAAGTGGCCTTGCCATTATAGCCTAACACCCTGAAACCACCATCCATTCACCTATTTCACCACCTCACTCTTAATGTATCTCTAACACTATTCCCCTGCCTCTTCTACCTCTTCCCTTCCTCTATCGCCAACTACTCTTAATTCTTAGTCTCAAAATAACCTACCTGTCTAGTCTGTCGCCTATACTCTACCTCCCCTACATCTCCTACTAGCCATTCTTACTTTCCTTTCTTGTTTTCAAGCTCCTATACAACTAGATCCTACCCACTTTAAATAAGCATCTGCCTAACTATTAACTCATTTTGCTCTAAGCAGCTTAAATAATATTGTAACTAGTCACATTTTCTTCTGCAAATTGTTTAAAACCTTGTTTTTAACAACTCACAGACTTGTCTGCCAATTGTTAATACTTTGTATAGTTGAATTGCCTGAAGAGCTTTTTCTCTCTCCAGGTCTCGGGTTGTAAGATCCTATAGCTGATTGTTACTATGTCAAAGGAAAAACCTTCAAAGACCAATACACGTAAGGTTCAGTTAAGGCACATTTAATAACTTGCTGCAAGGAGACAAAAACATGCAAATACAGGATTTTGCCTAACTCCTAACAGGAAGTATGCTATTCTTATACTATTCTACAAGACATGGCCTTCTATGGCTGACGTAATTAAACACAACTTTCAGTATTGTTCTACAGCAGATGTTACTCAGATTTTCTGCTGACATGACTGGATTTAAGAAAAACTTTTTGAGAAAAACAACCTGGCCATGGTGGGCCCTAGCCCGTTACAAACTTCTATTGTGCAGTTCTAATACATGTGTTACATTTCAAGGTACTTTTCTACCTTAGACACAAGCAAATACTGATTGCAGTTCATATTTTCAAGCAGTCTTTGTTCTGATTATCTATAGCTTCTGCAGCTGTGTATTTTCTCACAGCACAAGCGGAACTCCTTGTCTAAGTCTCATAACAAGCGATACATCTATTCATTATTTTCCTGACACAAGCAGAACTTATCTGCTTTCCTGTAGATTTCCAAAGCATAAGCAATAGCTGTGCATATTTCATGACAATACAAGGTTAGAAAGCTTCTGCAATTCGTACAGATTTTATGCAGTGTGAAATAGAATAAATGTGTTAACCCTTTTCAAGACTTAAATGCACTAAGCATATTACTAATACATACACTAATACATATTTTTCTGACATACTACTATGCTACTAAAATTTAATATATTGTTTTCTAGTCTTGAGGAGCATTTCTTCCCAGGTCCCTGCTAAAAATGAGCCAAAAGCTCAGCCAGACTAACCCGGTTAACAAATGTAAAATAAATAAAAATAAATAAAATAAAAATAAAATTGTAAAAGAAGCACTTGGAGTGATTTTGAAGCATTGAAATAGCTCGGAAAACAAAGATACAATGAAACAAACGTGCTTTGAGTTCTAAGGTGGAGTTATCCTTTAAGGCAAGTGGCAGACAGCCTGGAATTTATTAATATCTTAATAAATAAAGGTACTTAATCTGTTTATATGGGTATCCTTATGTGGACACCCTGATGATTGCTTTAAAGACCTGAAGGGGAAAGATAAGAAAGGCTGAAAAAGGGAAGACATAACAAAGAGGGAAGCACAAAAGGAAAACATTGAAGGTTGTGCTGTAGAAGATGGGTGAGGAGGAGCACTGTGTTTTTAATGGGGAATAGTCCATCCTAATTCTTCAAATATATTATTGTAAAAGAGTAGTTTAGATGGGAAGTAGGTGAAATGATGTAGGAGAGATGATAAGGGAAGGAATTGAGGTGAAAAAGACTCTAGTCCAAAAAATTCCCCAGTCCACAAGACCATAAACATTTCCACTGCCTGATGTTGTTGCAAGTAGAAGACTTTAATATTGAGGTGCGAGGGGCCTGTGGTTTCAAGGTAACTGGCATCAACCAGGGCAGCAAGTCTTTTCCCTGCTAAAAGAATCTTGGAATGGCTGAAGGCATCTGTCCACTACTTGTTCCACCACATCCTTGACCAAGTCCTGAAGCCCATGTTCAATGAGGCTTGTCTGGTTGCCACATGCCAAGGTGCCTACAGGACCAGTGCCACTACCCCAACAGTGAAGACGTCCCTATTTTTCCACTTACCATCACAGTGACCACTGGGCATCCTACCATGCAGGAAGAGGTGGTAGAGTGAGCCAGATTTAGGAAATATTTGTACTGCCAGATGCTGGGCATAGATATTGATGATTCTCCTCCATGCATCACGCATTACCTGGTAACTGATGTAATGATAACCCTTTCTATTGTGGTAGTTCTTCCCCATGGCCAAATGGGGCACTGCTTGCAAAACAGGTGAAATTTATCACACCTAGTACCTCAAAGAAACATGCTACCTCTAAAAGGCATGCATAGTCAGGGTTTGGTCTTGAAGTGACACTGGGAAATATGTGTACTGATCCACATCTGTCAAGAGTATATCCAAGAACTGACAAAATAGACATGACACCAGCCTGTGAAATGTCCAATAGAAAGTCCCTTTAGCAAGTAGAGTGAGAACTATACATACTTTTGTGTCAACAGGGTTAGGAAGGCCACACATTCCCATAGTGCTCCTGTGGGCTCCATATATACTCACTAAGACTCTTACTATATCCCTGCCCATTCTACACATATCAAGTATCTCATGATTGTCAAAATTATAATGAGTTATTCTCTGTCTATATATCTGCCTTCTTGGCTGGCAAGCACTGTTAGGTATAGGTAGTTTTGGCTCGGCCAAAACAAGCAGCTCGCATCAGGAAATAAGGTACTTGCAAGTGACAGCATCATCATGAATTGCAAAGTAGCTGGAAAAGAAGTGATTCTACTTATTATAATGAATCTGCAGATTCTGCAAAAACGTGTGATGTTCTGACTATGAATCACAAATAGGTGGGAGAAGGACTCATCTGCATATGTCATTTTCAATCATTTCTCATTTGCATCTTATTATAACATCATATGCTTTCACCTATTTATAGCCATCATGCTTTAGTGTCAATGGCCTCTATGAATTATGACTTTACTGAGGAAGCATGCAGACAGCATAGATAGCCTTTGTATGTTTTGTAATGAGTATGAATACCACCCTAAGTTTCAAAAGTACAAGCCCCAAACACACTATACAACTAAGAAAATTATTCTCATATTCTCTCTCTCTCTTTCTCTCTCTCTTAACATCATTAGTTACCAATAACTTTAGCCTTTATTATTTCATTCCCATTACATTGCTAATACTTTGATCTTTGACTCACATGCACAAGAATACACACACACACACACACACACACACACACACACACACACTCACACATCAATTACAGGAACTTGTATGACCATACACCTCAGATGTTTGCCAAACATTAAGTGACTAGATAAGTTCATAAAAATGGCCCAAATATGTATCTCAACTTGCCATTGTCAGAGCCATAAAATGCAAATACTCTCTGCCCTCTCAATTGGGTGGGGGGGGTTCAATAAAGCCTACGCAATCATTTTTGATGAGGTGCCCCTCATGCCACTATGTACACATGGCCAGAAAGAGTATTAGATAAAGTAAACTTCGCACAGTGGCATGCACTCACACAAACATGGAAACATATCTGGCATGCAAATTACAGCATAAGTAGCTGAATTGTATGCTAATGAAGCAAATCAACATGGTGGAGCGATTCAACAATCTGTAAAGCAACTGCATAGACTCCGTGCTTGTGTTGCCCATGTATTCAAAAGTTTTCTGAATATAGGCACAGAAAGGAGTCTATAGGAAACAAGAGCAAGTAAATGTCTGTAGATTTGTACAGAACAGACCATAACATGTAACCCCACAAACATTATGACATTATCAGGCATGTTGGATGCTAAAAAATTATATTAACAAAAGTAACAATTCCTTTTTAAGTGCCATGACATAACTGCAGCTTTGCACCCCCACCCCCAAAGAACAATGTACTAGTAACTAATTTAGACAGCTAAAAGTATAAACCCCATGAAACATAGTATTCAAAACCTGCATTCCTCTGTGCAGATATATACCTTTGTAATAACCTCCCTTGACTGTACAACACTGGGCTCCCCTTCAGTTTCCCTGTCTACACCATCATCAACCATGTAGCTTCAAGGCTGTCAGCACAGTGAATATGCAAATGAGGTCAAAACTTGTTAGAATTGTTGAATCCAAAAAACCGGTAACCGTGTAGGGATGTTCACTTCATATAAGCACTTCCACAGTGTTTGTGTTGAATGCATGGCAAACCTGAATGACGACATCAGGGGCATGTATCAGGTTACACTTACAGAGGTGTACATGTAGGTCTGTGAAGCATAAAAGTGCATGTAAGCAATGCACAATTCACAAGTTCTGATTCAATCTCTTTATTTCTTGTTAAAATGCATCATCTCTGTCCCCTTTAAGTTAAAATTTCTTTTTTTTAATTTTTGTCCTTGTCTGCATGATGCAGTAATTAGTGCAACCAGAGTAAATGGAGGAATGACTAGCAGGTTTCTCGATGCATGTCACATAATTATTCCTGTGGCAGGATGTGTATGTGTAGAGCTACAGTATAGAAGGCCCTGGGCCCTATTACAGGGTTTGCAACCTTTCCTCCAATTTTTGAGCTGCATGTTTGCACAATATCAGAGGCATGGGGAAAAGTAATAACATGATCAGCTGTGGTTATCTTATCTCAGCTTTGGTGCATAGATGCACATCATGCACTAATGAGCACCAACAGAATTTATATATTCAGTAAAGCAGCAGATATTTTTCATAGGTGCTAAATACAGCATAAACAGGTGATTTTCAGTATGGTGGAGCTATTCAGCAAGCTATAAAGCATCCATATAGCCTACATTCTGTTTTTTTCCTGCATATTTCAATACCATGGGAGTAGAGACATGGAAATTCTAGGCCTGAAATAAAAGTGTGTCAACTGCTGCATTTGAAAGGTGATGTCTTAACCTAGAATGTATTCTTTAATAATACTATGTCATATGCTTGTATATCTTAACTTGGTGCAGTAATGAAGTAAATAGTGGTGGATATGTACACAAAGTACCTTAACTTGTGACAGCAGACTCTTATTTTACTTATATGTGTCCATTACTAAGTTTTTCCTTTCTTATTCTTCTCATTTTTTGTGTGATGCACCATATATCACAAACAGCTGAAGCAGGTAATGGCTGTGTTTATCTGGTTTGCACAAAGCGTGGTGCACCACCTATGAAGCAGATGGACAAAAAAAGTAACCGGTTACATTCAACTAAAGCCCTTGGCCATCATAAAAAAACAGCCTGGAGTACAGATGGTACTGGGTTCCAGTACAGCGTGTGCAACCTTTGTTTTACTGCTGTGACATTGCAGTTTACAGCAATGAAGTACAACATAGAGAACTGTTTTCTCACCATTCTTGTGGCAACAGCTGTAAATGTAGGTCTGTAATACACATGGTCCTGGGTTTGAGTACACTATATTCTATATAGTATTATTTTTACTGATTGAGTAATCTATGTATTATTACATTTATGATCAAATGTATGACTGTGGGTATACTGTTTAGTATAATCCTGTAAACATAGTCCTGCTATCTTGACAGGTATGGCTTTAACTTTTGAGAAAAATACATACACAATTGTTTATACATGAAATTTCTTGCCACTGCTGCATTCTGCTTGGCAGACATTAGCAATGTGGCTCTCATTTGCACACTGCTTACCTATGTGCAAACAGGTGTATCTCGCATGCGTGTATACTTTGTTAACAATCACACAAATCTGTTGCTCGTTGCACTGTGGAACTGTATATATGATGCTTTCTTATTTGTGTCTATTGTCCATTTCCTTTGTATGACATAAAACTACACGTGGAAACATTGTAGATTCAGGGCGCATTCTAAGTATGTTATATAGTCACAATACATACATGTGTTGTCCACACCCCCCCCCCCCCAAGCAGTACAACCCTGGTGGCTCAGTATTTTTTTACACACATTTATCAACCGCAGTACAAAGTTACAAAGTATAATCTATAATGTTGTGTGCTCCCTCATGGACAGGGCCAGTCGGTGATACTGACACCCTTGATCTGCTAAACTCAAACATCCAACTATGCTTAATAAAGGTACTTGTGTTTTTAGGCTTCTACACATCCTAGTGCTGTTAGGCTACTGGCCTCATATGAACCTATGAATCTATGTACCTATGCAGGCCTCCAAATCTGTTTTCCCCCACATGGCCTGCTGATGTCATCTACTATAAGTGCACTGCAACCATGCAAATGTCAGACCTGTGCTGTGGCGCTTGTGTAAAGTGCCGAGTTCTGCAGTCTGCGTACTTAGGTAAGGTTTTATTTTCACTGCAGTCAGCTGTCTGTATGTATGAGTGTCTAGCCAGAAGAGTAAGTGTGTGTCATGCAGTTACCTCCCCAATCCCATAAATTGACAGTATTTTGATACTTGGACCTGCCTACACATCCATTTCAAGCAGACCTCTCACCTACTTCTCTCCAGGGATTGCTGATGTCATCCATTATAAGCTGACCTGCAGACATATAAAAGTCAAATTTGTGCTGTGGCACTTCTCTAAAGTGCTGTGTTTTATAGTCTGTACACTGAGAAGGGGTTTTGTTCTCACTGCAGTCAAGTGTGTGTGTGTGTGTGTGTATGTGTGTGTGTGTGTGTGTGTGTGTGTGTGTGTGTGTGTGTGTGTGTGTGTGTGTGTGTCTACTAAGGAAAGTAGACATGTTGTCCTACAGTTACACATCCATGTCATGCAACCCTCCCAACATCATATCTTCCACATGGCCTGCTGATGCAATCCACTCTAAGTTGACCTGCAGACATGTAAAATTCAGGCTTGTGCCATGGTGCTTGCATGCAGTACTGTGTACTTAGAGAGGTAGGAGATCTATTCTCAATGCAGTCAGCTGTGTTTGTGTGTGTGTTTGTGTGTGTGTGTGTGTGTGTGTGTGTGTGTGTGTGTGTGTGTGTGTGTGTGTGTGTGTGTGTGTGTGTGTGTGTGTGTGTGTGTGGTTGAGCTGTTGCTTGACATTACACAGAACATTTTATACCACCATATGGGACACTGTTATCACCATATACTAAACTGACAATGCTGATGCCATTGGCTATATCAGATTATTGCATGTGAACTCATCCCACCAGGGCAGGATCAGACACTGGCTTGGAGCCCAGGCAGATGTCACCTTAGGTTCATAGGTTCATAGGAGATTACTATGTTATTGGCCCTATGACCATTATAAGCCTGGCCATGTTATACCCATGTTCCCATATTGACCAAGTTGTATGGTGTATATTTGCAGCATGAGTCTATGATCAGCACCGACTGCCCTTATCCAAGAGGGACATAGGTAACACCCCCCCCCAGGTACATTTACAGTTTCCCATCCAGTTGTCTAAGTTATACTTAAATAGGGTTATTGAGGAGCTCTGTTTTTTGTGAATTGGGAGTTGTGTCAGAGGAGTGGCAATCTCTGGGAGATATAACTGTCTCTCCAGCAAGTCCTGCTAATGTTGCAAGCTAGGTTAAGATTCCTAGAGTGAGTGAATCTCATGTCATGTGACTTTTGGATATATAGCATTTCCATTAGGCAGGATCTGAAACTGCTATGTAGGCCAGCCAGAAGTCACCACTCAGCAGCCTTTACAATGCAGAGTACAGTGACAGGGCTTTCAATTTATCCATGTAGGTCATGTGTTGCAGGCCTTGAATTTGTTTTAATGAGAAACCTGTGAGGTCTCTCCAGCTGCTGCAGGTGTCTGGTGAGGTGCATACAGAATGGAGCATTGTACTCTATTGGTGGCCTGATGAGGGATGAGTACAGAGGAGTTATAACATCCATAGCTCTGAATGTGATTTCCTTATGTATGAGATGTGCAACATAGAAGGCCTTCCTTAGCACTGTGGACACATGGTGAGTGAAGTTAAGGTTGCCATCAATCTGAGTTCCCAAATTTCTTGCCACAGGATTTGAGCTAAAGGGGTACTGTTAATAATGTAATTTGCAGGGATTTTCCTTTTACTGAAAGGGATGATAGTGCATTGTTTTGCATTTAGTTTAAGTTTGTGGCTTTGGTACCAATCATTTCTGTGTAAGCCCTTTTTGTAGTATGTCAATATTGTTGGAGGACTCAGTGATTGCACCCAGTTTGCAGTTACTGATGAATATGATAAGCCACAGGCCATCTATTTTACCCCTCATCTTCTGAGAAATAGATTCCAACCAGTAGGTGGCCCAGCACAGATCCTTGTGGTACACAAGTGGTAACTGGTCTGCTGGTAGAGGTGGAATCCTCAGATTTTTCTGTATGCTTTCTGGCCATGTGCCAGTTGGCTACCCATCTAGTGTCATACTGGTTAATTCCCAGCAGTGTGAGTTTCTCAATGATGCCTGACTCAGGGATTGTGTCAAAAGCTTTTGCAAAGTCAAGATAGGCTGTATGTACTGTTTTGCCTTCATCCAGGGTTTTGGTGACATTCTTGAAGAAGTCCCCAGGTTTAATAAACATGATCTACCCTAACAAAGCTAAGCTGGGTTAGATCAGGAGTTTGAAGGTCAGATCAAGAGTTTGAAGGCCACCTATGTCTTTATTGATAAGGTCCATGATGATTATCTTCATGTTCTTGCAGATAAGACTGGTTAGGTTTATGGATCTATAGTTCTCAGGGTCAGTTGATGGACCCTTTTGTGCAAGGGAATTACTGTTGCTGTTTTCCACTCTGCTGAGATGAAGCCAGTACTTAAACTGTGGTTGAGGAGAGGGCCAACTGGCTCTTCTAGGTCCTGTTTTAGACCATTTAGTAGGCAACCTGGGATGTTATCTGGTCCTATAGAGGCTGTGTTTTTGGCCATGGTGAGTGCAGTTATGACCTGCTCTTTGGAAATACTAGGTAGATGACTGATGGCAGGTATGCTTTGGGGTATGTCTAGTGGGGACAAGGGAGTGAAGTTTTCCCCAAATCTGTCTGCTAGCAGGTTGGTGATGTACTCAGGGTCTGTATGTGTGGCACCATTCACTACTAGTTTGGCACAATGCTGACCCTTCCTTCTTAGATTTCTGAAGTAGCTAAATAATGCCTCCTGATTATCTTTAGCTAAGGATGCTAGTTTAGCTTTGTATTTGGCTTTAGATAACTTTACAAGATACCTAATTTGCTTGCTTAAGCTGTGGAGGGTGTCCTTCCTGTACTGAGTCAGTTCCTTCTTGTTCTTAGACATTAGTTTTTTCCACTTGTTGTATAAACTATTTATGCTGGATGTTCACCAGGGTGGCTTGTTTATTTTGTGAGGACCTTTTTTTGATCCATTCAGGTACAGCCGAGTCTATACATTTGTATATATGTTTATACAGGACATTTTTGTACACCTCTGTATAGCAGTCATTGTTGACAGTGGTAGCAGAGGGTTTGCAGCTATTTATGGCATTGCTAAGGAGGCTATAGTTTGCTTTGGAGAAATTTTTCATCCTTTCTGATCTTGAAGGTGTTCAGGTATGATCATTAATTTGAATGAGAGTGAATTCAGATCAGACCTTACCAGGGAGGGCAACACACAGGGAGTAGTGCAGAGACTCCATATGTTGGCGAGTACTAAGTCTAGGACGTTTGAGCCCCTTGTGTGGGTGAGACTATCTGTTCCAGAGCATTTGTATTAATAAAGTCCAGGAACCTTAAGTGAGTGTATTTTTTCTCATATATGACTTGCAATCAATGGAAGGAGAGTTGAAATCACCTATAACGAAGGAGTTTGGCTGTATAATGAGTGACTGAAGTAGGTCCAAGTAGACAGAATGGTTCTCATGGTTCCTGGTGGGGGACCTATAGCTAACAGTGATAAGTAAGGAGGTTCCTACAGTTAGTTGGACTTGGAGTTGATCTAGGAAGCCATACTGTTGGACCAGTCTTGAGGTGTATTTCTCTTTAATGAAGATGTATACACATCTGCCTTTTGTTCTTTCATGCTCATTTTGAGGTCTGAGCATGTGGAAGGGATTGTTGCCTTGCATGGCCACGGGGCTGTCTACAGCCTTGAACCATGTTGCTGTGACAGCACAGACACTGGCATCTCCCATGGCAAGGAGTGGTTCCAGTATGTGTGTAGTTTCTGATTTAGATTCCTTGCATTAAGGAGCATAACCTTGAGTTTGTCTGTAGTGGATTTTTTTGACGTTGGGAATTTAGTTGTTCTGACATTGGTGAAAAAAAGGCACTTTGGAGAAGGCAAGTACCTTTGCCAGTAACCAAAAGTCAAGAGACAGATGAAGACCATATCTGGCAAAGCAGTGTGGTCTGTTGACCATACCCAGGCTGACAGATGTTGGCTCCTCCTGGACTGACATCAGAAGCTAAGCCAATTGTTGAAGTCAATCATGTTTTCATTATATTGAGACATAATTCAGGGTGAAGGTGGAATGCTGTTTAGGGCTAGAGACATACCTGCCTGGGAAAAATAATGTGACTCAGTCTTGTCTCTCTTCATATAATCCATTGAGGTACATCTGAAGTCATTCAATCCAAAATGGACTATGACAGAGTCATAATGGTATTTGTTGATGGGAGACTTGAGTGTGTGCATGATGTGACAGTCAGCTAACCGTGACCTTCTCCTTGTCCAGACTGGTGAGGAGGACATCTGCATGTCTCCCTATGGAGTTGCCTGTGACCAAGACATTTGGTTTTGAAGTGTTTCACCTTAGGGGCTTATTGGCTGAGATACTGCTGTGTGTATTATTATGTGTAGTTCATTCTGTTGGGTCTGTAGTGTGTGCAGTAGATTTGTGCTTGGGAGCTTTCTCATTTTTAGATAGGCTTCTAGGGAGTACCTCCATGTAAATGGGTTTATGTGTTGTGAGCTTGTTATGTGCAAGAGGTGAAGTGTGTGTGCTGACAGCCTGTCCAATATCTGGTTTATTGTTATGTGAAAGAATTGATTCCAAATTTGTAGTATAGATACAGCTCTCACATATTGTATTTGTTTGTTTTAGAAGTAACTGGTTGTCAGTATACATGAGGCAATTGATATATTGCCTCAGGATGCTCATGTCAATCAGGCTGGCTGAAGAAATGGTGGGAAACTGTCCATCCATTATGGCAGGTATATACTGTAGTAACTAATGGGAATTGGGCTAGATGGACAGGTTTTGCTGTAAGACTAACAAAAAGCAGCTATTCTGTGTATGGCTGGGGGTAAAAAAACTACATAAATGCTTTACAATGCACAATTGAGTTGCTCACAGGGCAGCAGTGCAATCTCTGAGCAGCTCCGGTAAACTGAGTGCAAACCTGCCCAAACACAATGCTGAAATGCAAGAGAAATCTTTTTTCAAAAAGTAAGCAAAGGGATAGGCCAATACTGAGCTTTATTCCAGCAATCTCCGGGATGGGTCCTTGGCTGCACACTTCTGCCACTAGGGTGCAGGGGGGCCTTTTTCATGTAAAATTCCTGGTTTTCGTGCTCAGATGATACCAAACATGGTATAAAATGCAGAAGTACTACAAATTCAAAGTGCAGAAATCGTGGTCACAAAAAAATTTAAATAAAGCAACAGTTCATTAGAATACTCCCACAAGAGTGTAGACCACAAACCTTCCTAGTGTGAAATAACTGGTCTGAACCCCAGTGCTTAAACCAGAACTAAGACACTTTCAAAAAACAGACACAATAAGATTTCAACTAGCAATTCTCAGCTTAGAATGATGTAGGCTATCCTCCTCGCCACAAGAGTCTAGACTACAAACCTTCCTAATTTAAAATAACTGGTTTGGAGTCCAAGTGCTTAAACCATAACAAAGACACTTAGAACAACAGGCACAATAAGTCCTCAACCAGCAATTCTCAGCTCAGAAGGACAGAGGCTACCATCTCCTCCCACAAAAGTATAGACTACAAATCTTCTTAATGTAAAACAGCTGGCCTGAAGCCCAAGTGCTTAAACAAAACCTAAGAGGCTTAGAATAACAGTCACAATTTAATGTGATACCAGACAGATGACAGTGACATGTCCTTTAATCCACCCACATACTGCTTGTGTCCAGTGAGTTTCTTGCAAAAGAGAGCATTATACTGTATTACTGTTCTGATGAGTTTGACTACTGTGCTGCAATATAATCCTGAGATCTGAATGGGATGGCATGTCTTATGATGTGCACATACGTATGTACTGGAAATCATTAAAGAGAAAAGTTAGAAAGTAATGAGACACAGTGCAGTTCCTGACTTCATCACCCTTACAAGAGAATACTCTAGAAAGTACTAACATGATGATGCTATACACTGTATAATTTGGCAAGGCAAATATAACTGACAGGTACAATTATCAGTTCAACAACACAAATGGAAATACACTAGGTACTAATGTAACTATGCCTGTGCATCAGACACAAAGCTTTTGTATCCCTGAATCCAAAAGAGAGAGAAAACAGGGATATGGCACAATTATCATCACTTCCACAGGGTGTTGTGTGTTGGGGCAAGAGGCCTAGGCTGACACCAAATGTCGGTGAGTGTGTGTGAGTAAGAAGGGGAAGCAGGCAGGCTGAATCATGTAACTGTTGTGTGCATATGTCTGTAGGGGTCTTCCATGTGAAAGTGGTGTGTCAGAGTCTGCATGAACACAGCAAGTTTTGTGCTAGATCTACATCTTGGTATGTTGGACAGGTGTGAGCCATGCATAGTAGAGGTAGCAATTTATTGTTGTCACCCCTGACTATGAGAACTGGCTCTTTCAGGAGTTGCACTGGCACCTCCGTGCCCAAGGTCAGATGCAGTACTGCTACCTGAACATGACCAATGTCTGCTGGATGCAATCCCTTCACAGGAACACCCAGAATCTCAATCCCATGGCCTGCCATGTCTGGGTGTTGACAGCACACTCACTGATGGACCAGCAGAAGTACTGCCACAATGGGACTGTGATTGGGCACAGCCACATTGGCTATCAGCAGATGTGGGTGACCTATGTCCACAAGGATACTGTTCCCCTCATAGTAGTCATTCCATCACAGACACTACTGACTCCATGATACACACCCCTCGGTCCATTACAGACATGCCTCATTCCAATGTGCCATTCATCTGATCCAGTGAATCAGTGACATGGTGGAGGCAGTCATATATGTCAGCCTGTGCCACATCTACAACCCTAACCATTTGTCTACTCCACCTTTCTGAACATGCCTGTGCCTCCATTATGGCTCTAAACATATGTTGAGTGACATGGGAAGAGACATCTGCACCCGGTGGAAGATGGACAGCAAGCACCCTCTGAGCACCCCTGTCAACCCTCCTGCATGGCACCTCAACAACACTTTGGCTATGGCCAGACTCAATAGGCACTGAAGCTGTAGTAACCACACTTCCCTACTCAATGTGCTTCGTCTCCACCTGTCCATTATCTGTGGGCTCAGTAGACTGAGATGGCATAAGCCTACTGGCTGTGTCTGGGGAAATGAAGGGTGTGGCTGGATGTCAACATCTGTGCCATATTCAACCTTCTCACCCTATGAATGTGTCTCAGTTTTGCCACCACCATCATCAACATCATCAGTGTCTGATGAGACACTGACATCAGGTGGCACAGGGCCCACACCCCCATTGTCATGATCACCAGTGATAAAAAAGAAAGGAGAAACAAAGACATACATTAATACCAGTCATGGTAATGGGGGGTGGTTGGCACAATGGTTAAGGTGTTTACCTTACAAACACAAGGTGCAGGGTTTGATTCTCACTTGGGGTAATTGGCTAGGCTTAAAATGGCCCACAAGGGCGGTTAGCCTAGTACTAAACTATGAACCTATGAACTATGAACCTGCAGTACTATGGTGCAATATATGCTAAACAATTAACATTGCTGCCAATATTACAGACCATACAGCAATACACACCACAGGCCTAAAATGATACATTATGATATTTCTTTAAATTGATCTGCAGTACTGAAGTAAATTAATTTGGCTTACCATCTGCAGGAGGCATACATCACTGGATTCCTGACAGTCCTGAAATAAGTTAAGTGAGAGCTAAGGGCAACATCATCACATTTAACAGTAAGACAGGGGATACTACTTGTACTTCTCTATATCTGCATTAAGTGTACAGTCAACAAGAACGTGACTGGCATCTCCAAACTGAGCATTTCACTGTACCAACCTTCAGTCTCCCCAAAAAATAAGACATGTGACACAGAACTAACTTTTATTTCAATTGTTTTACTATACAACAGTATTCAACTGTTCATATAACAATGCCTACCTGGAAGCTCTTCCTGGGACTGAGAAGGAGTGGCGTCGACATCAATGACATGTTGTAGTCCACTGTGCACTGAGTTGTCCTCTTGGTGGATATTTACCAGGAAATCTTCACTGGAGGTGAGAGGTGGTACTGTAGCAGGCCCATCCCTGATTACCCTCTGATCTTGGGCAACAGCAGCGGCATGCCTCCATGCAGAGGTAATCATGTCAGTGGCCCTATGGTGCACCTGCTCTTATGTCAAGCTGTGGCCGATCATACAACTTATGTTGGCAACAATCTGCTGCAATACTCTTAGCCTTTCTGGCATATTGGGATGACCCCTTCCCAGAATAAATACCCCATGTTGATGGAGCATGTCAACAATAATATTATTCTTGGCTTCAGTGAGGGGTCTATGCATAAATGACATTTTGTGTCCTAAAAGACAACAGAATGATAATACACATAAGTATCTTATAACTAAAAAGTAACTGTTAGCAGATAAAACAGTAAAGGTAGGCAGTCAGTAGTACCCAGTGGAAAAACATAAAACAGTCTACAGATGTGAAATACTAATAACAGGCAGGATGCTAAATAAGGAGAGCAGCAACAGCAACATGTCCTTGTTATGTGTCATACGAGTAACCCAACTATGCTTTCCCCAAAAGTCCAGTCCATTCTAGTTTGCAACATAACAGTACATTTAAATTTGCTTTACTCGCCCCACCCACAAAGGAGCACGCACATGAAGCATTTTGCTAATAAAACATGTTAAAAATGCTAAATGTGCTTTCAAAGGACATTTCCCTGAAACATTTGTACATACGCATCATGCAACTTTCTATTTTCATGTGTATTGTCAATCATTTGTACTGCTGAAATGGTTTGACAAAAATGGTCATGCCATCAGTACACTTCTAATTAATGTATACAGATAACAGCGTAAAAGGCTTGCTTCACATTATTCATTAATATAGTCCAGCATATGCATTATGTAGGTAACAAAATAGGAGCATATCTCCTGGAGTTCAATACTCCTCTGTAAAGATATCTTTTGAAATATTTTGCTTTTGTGAAATAGCATGTAGCAAGTGTCCTCAAGATCAATTTGGCTAGCTACACATTTGCCTTTATATAATGGAATAGATTATTAATGGACTTCATCTGTCTTAGCCTGCATTTCAGAGATGCTAATTACAACATAAGCAGCTGAATTGCATGCTAATCAACCAATCTGTTGGAGCTATTCAACACATATAAAGCAACCATGCAGATTCCATTCTGCTTTTTCCTCTGAAATTTAAAAGAAGTGGAATACAGACACAGAAAGTCTACACAGACAGAGTGTTATGATCTGCTGCTGCTTAATTCCATTTGTATGTGCTACAGGCTGCAGGCAATGCTGCTGCTGCTGACACTAGGCCTCCGCCAAGACAGAGAAGAGTTTTCAGGCCACGTCTCACTTATCACAACATACACCACAGGGACATTGTAGAGTGCTACAGGATGGACAGGGGCACATTACAGCAACTCTGTGACCTCTGCCAGCCTCAACTCAGAGCCAAAGTCTTTACTTCCCCATGTATTGATTGTGTACTGCTTACATCACAGTCAGCCCTGGAATAACACTGTGGCAACTGCTGAATTTACAAGGTAAGTCCTACACATGTACTGTATTGTACAATAATATTATAGCATATCCTTGTATTGCATCATTTGGTACAGTAAGTAAGTAAAAGGCGGGAGATTTGTACACAAATTAACATAACATATGACAGCAGTGAGTTATTTGACTTGTTTGTGTACATTAGCACATAGTAGGTCTCAGGCCTCAAATATTCAGACATTGATACCTCCCCAAAGTATTGATAATCACTACATGTCCTCAGTTTAGCATCATAGGAGATGTTCGACAGTAATGAGACACATTGCAGTTTCCAAATTGTCAACCCTCACAATATCAAACAAGCAGGATGCAAAACAAGGAGAGTAACAAGGAGCAACGTATCCTTGTTTGTGCCATAGCAGTACCTCAGCCTGTGTCCCCCCCTCGAAAGAACAGTGTACCATTGCATGTGCCACAACAGGAACTCACCTTTACCCCCCCCCCCCACAAAACAGCAGTTTATGCTTGTTTGTGCATACGACCTGCCCTTCATTTGATGGCAACTACATATCATAGTATTCCCAGTTAATATCTTCCCACATTTTAAGGTAAATGATATAGAGTGGCTTACACATTGCATGTCTCTAAGGTCTGGTCAGATAACTAATGAATGACCAAGAAACACAGAAAAGTAAGACAGAGTTTTATATTTGCAAGGAATAATCATAACAGGTTATATGATCACTAAGTACACTATATCCAAATATATTGAATATAATACATTTACAAATAACAGGTTATGCCTTGATATCAGTGTACATTCAGTTGCACATGGTTGTGTGAGAAATGGATAAGTCCTTCATCCTGTTTTCTGATGGTGCATTGGAGTGACAGTTGGGGGTCCAAACCTATGTAGTCATATCTCATGTGCTAACATTTTCTACTGTGCATGTCATAGATTGGTTTTCCTCATCTCAACTATTTCTCCATTTTTTTTTCTTTTGGGGTCCACTGTTTGTGCGATGCACCATGTAGCGCAAATGGCTTTGGCTATGCTCATCTCATTTGCGCATAGAGTGGTAATGCACAAACTGGAAGAATGGACCACACAGGTAGCAGACAGGACCCAGACAGCCACAAACATACACTGGATGCATTCAATTAGTACTATTGGCCATCACACAAACACGTTTTCCAGCAGTGTGCACCCTCGTGCACCATGTTTGACTGATGGCAAGTGATGCGCAACTCTTTCAATTGTTGCAAAACCAAAAATTGCACACTGTCAGTAAGCAAGATACCTGCAATTGGCAAGACAACATCATTCTACATTGGTCTTGGTCTGTGGTAGGCATGGCAGGTGTTTTTGGAGAGGTTATGAGATTCCATGCTCAAAGATGAGGTTGCCAAGAGTCCAAAATATCGGTTGGACTCCTAGTAAATGAACATGGGCCCAGGCTTTTGCAGTGGGAATACTGTGGCCTGGATTACAAAGCAGAGGCATGGAATAGTCTTGTCAGAGTGCTGACCAGTGTTACCAGTATCCCTGCACTGGTGAACAATGTAGGAATCACAACAGAGACCTCAAAAAGTGGAAGAGGGATACCCTCAACCACTGGATCAAGGACTGTAGGACTGGGGATACTCCACAGATGTGTAAGTATTAGTTACTGAGACTACTTGTAAGAGTTAAAAGCTGGATATTGTCAGGATTGATTTTCATAATGGAATTCTGATCTATTCTGTTTTTTTTCCACAGCCATCACAAACCAAAAACTGAATGTGTACCTATGCTGCTAGATTGCCATGGATGTGAGAAGCATGTGGTATGTATGCATCTGAACTTTACTGTTATTTTAGCATTAAAACTAAAGACACCTTTATTGATTTATTATGCAGTTGTACCAATCTGAGCATTATCTGTCAATTGTAACAGGAAAGTATGCATGCATTAGTCTGGAGGTTAAAACAACAGTTCACTATTAGAGAGTAGTCAGAGATTGCGGGTTCAAAAAACACTCTTCCCAAATATTCAATACTGTTAAGTTTCATCAATATTGCAATATAACGTCAGAGCTCTAAAGAAGTTGCTGTAACTGTAGCTGTAAACTGTAATCAGTATAATTGGAACATGCATATGTGCAATATATGCACTCATCAAGGATTATTGTAGTATATTGTGCATCTGTTAGGAGCCGGGTAGTCTTAACAGTAAAAAAGGCATTTGTTAGGAGTTGGTAGTCTTAATAACAAAGGTAAAAGAATAGAGTCAAATAATTGTATCAATGCTTTGTACATCAGATATGAAGTTACTAATGGTCTCTCTTATTTTTTCTCTCCCCACAAGCATTTTCTCTTTTATTTATTTATTTAGTTATTTAGTCATTTATTTTTAAACTTTAATTTTTTTGTTTTTTCCTACAGCACGATGGATAGGTGTGTCCCACAGGATCCTTGCACTACCTGAGCCCTTAGGTAGCTCTGTCCCACAGGATAGACCAGTGGTTCCTTCTGGGACCAGTAGCAGAGGTGGTGAGTTTATCACCTGTAATGAACTGCCAGGGTTGGAGAATATGGTTGTGTACCACCCAGTTGGTGCACACCTATGCTAGATGGAGACGTTGCTCTCCATCCCTGTACTGAATAACACAAGCAAACACAGATGTCAGACACTGCAGCCATTGGCACAGTGAGGTGACAGTGATGACATTCCAGTGGGTGATGTCTAGATTCTCACTGCCACCCAGCTTGACGTCCATGGATTCACAATGTCCCCACCCTCACCCCAACCATGGGATTTACCCACCTCTTGTGCCCTTCACCGTCCCTGTCTCATCTTGTTTGTCTGTCTGCAATTGCTTCCTCACCTGCCCAACTTAACTCACCCAGACATTCCTTCATCCCTTCCCCCAACATTCCTCATTCCTCTCTCTCTCTGTTTCTCTCAAAAAAAAAGAATGGGTGCCTGTCCTGAAAAAAAATGGTCCCATACATAGCTCTCCATTTCACACATGTGTCTTCATGTCATACTTGATTCAGTCCAATTGGCTATACAACATGATTGTGCTGTGGTCACCCTTCTTTCTGGAGTTGACAGTCCAAACTCAGCTAATATTTTGCATATATAATCATGTTTTATTCTTGAAGAAATGGATAGCTACGGTTCTTATCTAAATCACTCCTGCAAATTCCTGCCCCCCTTTTACTTTGTTCTTCACCCACTTGTTCCCCATTTCATCACATTCCTATCTTTCCCATTTCTTTTCTTTAAAGCATAATTGCACGATGGTGTGCATCCTGCACTAATGTGTGGCTGCAGTAAAAAGCATTCATAAGTGTTATATACAGTTGTATTGCAAACCAGTACTATCTAGCCATGTTTTAGCAACTAAATACCAACTATCACACTTCAGTATATGGATTTACATGTAAAAGTAGTTGAAATTGTTACATGCACCTGGATTGAAACCCAGTACTACATCAACACAAAATGAAGGGATCAATGCATTAACAGATGGTGCTACAGAGATAGTTCAGAAGCAGGTGTATTTTAAAGACTGAATAACAAATGTCAGACTTAACTGATGTTTGTGAAATGGAGATCTACGTATGGGATGATTTTTTTGTTTGTTTTTTGTTTTTTGTTTTTGTTTATTTATTTATTTATTTATTTTTGTCAGACAGGTACCCATTCTCTTTTTTTTTTGATAGAGAGAGGAATGTTGGGAAAGGATATAGGAATGTCTGGGTGAGGTAACTTGGGCAGGTGAGGAAGAAATTGCAGACAGAAAAGACAAACAAGACAAGAGACAGGGAAGGTGAAATACACAAGAGGTGGGTGAACACCATGGTTGGAGAGTGGGTGGAAAATCCAGGTCCCATTCACATCAAGCTGGTTGACAGTGATAATCTAGCTCTCACCCAGTGGACTGTCATTACTGTCACCTCACTGCTCTGCTGGCTGCAGTGTCTGACGTCTGCACCTCCTACATGTACTCTGAATGAAGATGGAGAGCAGGTGCTCAGTCTGGCATAGGTGCACACCCACAATGTGGTGCACAATCCTATGCAAAATCCCTGGCATTTCCTGTTGGGTGATAAACTCACCACCTCCACCACTGGAGCAAGCCAGAGGCCTATCCTCCGTGGCGGAACTACCTAAGGGGCTGGGTAGTGAAGAGGCAGCAGAGGGGTTGCTACCAATTTGCCCACCAGATGTGGTGGGCAGTTGTGCTGTAGCTGGTGGAGTGGGGGTAGGTGGATCCTGTGGGACAGGCCTACCCCACTGTGCTGTGGGAAAAAAATAAGAAATAAAAAATTAGAAAAAAATGAAGTAAAAGTTATGGTGAGAGAGATAAAAGGAGGACATTACTAACTTCACCTTTGGCATACAAAGCAGTGATAGAATTATTTGACTCTATTCTGTTATGTTTACTTTTAACACTTAAAATAAACAGAAAAGTTGGTGTCAGCTCCCGTTGACTCACCAGTTCAAAGACAAAAAGCGTAAACAAGCCAAATTACCTTTTCAGTACTGAGTCCCGGTCTATTCAGACCAAAAAAGAATGAATATACACTCCTGTTGACTTGTAACGAAATAAGAGACAAAATGCCAGAAACAAACCAGAGTTCTGCTGTCGGTAGTTAGTCCCGGTCTATTCAGACCATAATCAGCGGAAAAATTAACTGGATAAAGAACAAACCAAGATGTTGCTGTCAATAGTTAGTCCCGGTCTGTTCAGACCAAAATCCAGCAAGAAAACAACTTGGTTACCATATGATACAAAAGTGGAAACGACTCTGCAGTCAAGTGATACGCAAATTCAAGCTACACCAAAAATGATGAATAAAAAATTAATTTATTGGATCCACAAATAACAACGATGGTAAGCGCTTTCGCAACAAGTGCTTTTTCAAACCAATACTTTTCATTTAACCAGCATACCCTTTATATACTTAATTCATTATTGCTTAATAGGCAAGAGAAGTTAGTCACTTAAAGAGACATACTACTCTACATCAATACATACATAAGTGTATTTAACTATATCAAATACTATAAAAAAAAATAATAATAAAATAAATAAATAAATAAATAAATAAATAAAAATATATACACTTATATAAATAATGCCTAAATACAATATATGATGCATATATCTCAAATTAATATGATTTAAAATTATGTAACATTAATCATAAAATTAATTCAATTCAATTGAATAATATGATTTTTTTTTTTTTTTTTTTTTTTTTTTTTTTATGGTATTTGATATAGTTAAATACACTTATGTATGTATTGATGTAGAGTAGTATGTCTCTTTAAGTGACTAACTTCTCTTGCCTATTAAGCAATAATGAATTAAGTATATAAAGGGTATGCTGGTTAAATGAAAAGTATTGGTTTGAAAAAGCACTTGTTCTTGCGCTTACCATCGTTGTTATTTGTGGATCCAATAAATTAATTTTTTATTCATCATTTTTGGTGTAGCTTGAATTTGCGTATCACTTGACTGCAGAGTCGTTTCCACTTTTGTATCGTATGGTAACCAAGTTGTTTTCTTGCTGGATTTTGGTCTGAACAGACCGGGACTAACTATTGACAGCAACATCTTGGTTTGTTCTTTATCCAGTTAATTTTTCCGCTGATTATGGTCTGAATAGACCGGGACTAACTACCGACAGCGGAACTCTGGTTTGTTTCTGGCATTTTGTCTCTTATTTCGTTACAAGTCAACAGGAGTGTATATTGTATCTTTTTTGGTCTGAATAGACCGGGACTCAGTACTGAAAAGGTAATTTGGCTTGTTTACGCTTTTTGTCTTTGAACTGGTGAGTCAACGGGAGCTGACACCAACTTTTCTGTTTATTTGACGTATTCTGGCTCTAATACAGTTGGTGTATTTTGCAGCAAAGTGTACGGCAGGTCTTTTTATTTTTATCTTACTTTTAACACTACAAACTCCTAACCAATTTCTTCCTTATTTCTAAGACTACCCAGTTCATAACAGAGGCACACTATAGTACAAATTGCAACCACCAATCCTTGATGTGTGCATATATTGCATATATGAGTGTTCCAGTTTTACTGATTACGGTTTACAGAAGGCCATTTGTGGCACTGGTATAGAGGTATGAAGTTACATTGCAATAATGATGAAAACTTATCAGTGTTGTATATTTGGGAAGTGAAGTTTTTGAACCCACAATTGACGACTACTCTCTAATACTGTATTGTTATTTTGTCCTATAGACTATTTTATGCATGCTTTCCTTTTACATTTTAGAGATGCATGCTCACTGTTATTTGAGAATATGGCACTGCTGCTTTGTGCTACAGACTAAGGCATGCATGCTTTCTTTTTCAGTTCAGATATGCTTGCTCAATTTGATACAACTGTATTAAATGGCAACTAAGCTATCCTTAACTTTTACTGCTACTAAACTACTTTAAAAGTTCTTATTATTAAAATACTATTTAGAACAGTACTGTTCTGATGCGTACATACAACATGCTTCTCTCATCCTTAACAAATGTGCGGCATGGGACCTGACATTCGAGGCTCACTACATAGCAGCTGTGGAAAAACAGAACAGAACAGAATACCATTATGAATACCAGTCTTGTCTATATTCAGCTTTAAATTTTTACAATTACTCACTGAAATTGATACCTACACATCTGTGGGGTGGCCCCTGTACTAAATTCCCTGATCCAGTGTTTAAGGGTAACCTGCTTCCTCCTCTAGAGGTCATCAAAGTGATGTCTGCATTGCTCACCAGTGTGGGGGATACCTGTAACACTGGTCAAAGCCCTGGCAATACTATTGCAGGCTTCAGACTTGTATTCTGAGCCTGAATAGTCCTGCTGCAGCAACTGGGACCCATGTTTCTTAACTAGGAGTCCAACAAAAACTTTGGAATCCTGGACACCCTGCCTCTGTGCCGAAGCACACTCCCTCATCAGCAAACCAGACATTTCTGATATACTTCAAGCTGAATGTAGAATGAGCATTTTCCACCAAATGTATTTTATATCCTGATGTTTTCCCACCAATTGCATGTCTAGCACTTACTAAAAGTGTACACATTTTGCTTTTGTAATATTTGAAACTGTTGCGCATTACTTACAATCACAAAAACATGGTAGGTGAGGTTGCGCACTGCTGTGCACCGTATTTGCACAATATTAAACAATGTACAGCAGTGATAAGCATAGCAATTTCAGGACAATTTGGTATACAGGTACTTGTGTAAATGTGCTAGTCAAATGGACCATGTCTAAAGTTCTCCTACAATTACAGCTATTGCCACAAGAAGGTTGAGAAAACAGTTGCATATGTTGAACTTCATTGTTATAATCTGCAATCTCACAACAGTAAAACAAAATTTGCACATTCTGTACAAAAACCTCAGACCATCTGCACTCCACACCTACACTTAACACCTGCTGCCACTGGATTAGTGACATGATATACCCTATCTTAGTAGCTATTGTAAAATTCTTGCAGTCAATCACAGCACAATGCCGCTTACTGTGTTTGCGTGATGGCCAGTAATATTAATTGAATGCATCCAGATTATGTTTGTGGCTGTCTAGGTCCTGTCTGCGACCTGGGTAGTCTATTTTTCCAGTTTGTGTGCTGCTGCTCTTTGCACAAACCAGGTGAGCAGAGCCAAACCTGTTTGTGCTAAGAGGTGCATTGAGCAAACATTGGCCTCAAAGAAACAAAAAAATGGAGACTGTCCAGAATTTTGCAGAATATCCAGATGTTTGTATCATATTTTTGGGCTGTTCCTTGTAAAAGGTGTGGTTTTCTGGAAAATCTCTGAAGATTGACATCAGTACATAATGACATATATTTCAGTTTTTTACTTCATATCCTTCAGAAAATGCATGCTAACACAAATCTTGTTATTCTACCTACTTTCTATTGTCATCAGAACAGTGTAGTAAATCTGTCCCTATTTTGGCCCTTTGTCCCCCAAATAGTTTAGTCTTTTCCCAGATTTCTAACACTAAAAGGTTGTGAGGTGCAATCCCCATACAGACTACAGGTTTCACCAACAGCAACACTAGTGTGAGCCGCAAAACCCTGCTTACGTGTGCCGCGCATCATAAATATGCATGGCACGATGCCACATGATGACCAGTATCTCGTATGCAAAAGCACACCACGTAGGCTCTGCATGGAGCCTACACTGAGTTTATTGTATCTAGACCAATGTCTTAGTTGAAGAATCATAAACAAGGACACAAAATAAAGAACAGATTTTAAATAGCTCTCCTATACACTTAGAACGTTGATAAAATAACAAGCATAGTAGTATCAATATTTTCTGAAGGATACAAAATCTGAAATTCACATGCCTTTCATTATTAACATTACATTATTACATTACAAATACGTGCATCTGGAGAGTTTCTTCCCAGGCTTCCACTGAAATTTGGCTGTTCCAAGTCAGACTTTCCCAATAAATAAATGTAAAATAAGTAAATAAAAATTTAGTCCCTGCAATGTGCAACAATTTGCCAGACACCACAAATTTTACACAGAACAGACCAAAAATGTTGGATGAAGCCAGAAATAATAAGGGAGAAAAAAGTACAAATTTTAAATATTATTTTATGTATTTGTTAACCAGCTAAAAAGCCAATGGGCAAATTGTCTGTTTTCAATGATGGCCTGGGAGCACTGTCTGGTGAAGTCAGAAAGTAAGCACATTGAGGTTAAAGGCTTTATACCCTGCAGCTATGACTACTAGAAGCAGTGTGTTAACATAAGTACCAGACTACTCCAAATCACTTAAAATGTTAACAGAGAAATAGATGTTTCATGGATATGCATTCTTTGAACAATAAAAACTATGAAACTTTAATGACTAACTTTATTAGCTGACAGTAATCCTCAGGGATTTCCCAGAAAAAAGAAGTTAGCAAGGAACAGACTAGGACAGAAATATGAGGCAAATTAAATGAATCATAAATAGATAAGAGATAGACTATGCTAATTTTCTTAAAAAGTTAACAGAACAAAATGTTTTGCATCAACATGCATTTTTCTGGACATCTGAACAACAAAAACAATGAAACTGTAATAAATGGCATTACTGACCAGTTCACATAATGGTTAAGGTCTTCACCTCCCTTGCACAAGATACAAGATTTCATCCTGACCTCTGGCCAATGCCTGTTCTGAGTTTTCATGTGCTTCCTGTATCCTGTGTCTCTATGGGGTTCTTCTCATTTCCCAAAAAAAAAAACAAGATGAGTGCTTCCATTTCAAACTTACCAAAGAATGGAGATGTGAGTATCAGCACAGACTTTACATGGTGCATAGAGAGGAAGAATTGTATAGACCAACCTCTTTGGACATCTACTGTTGTATGCTGTATCCTCAATATAGGGGGAAATGGACCACAGGTTGTGTACTGTGGCAGGGCTAGACAATCTATGGTGTTATATATGGCCTAAGTGATTTGAGCATGTTGACTAATGTTGCCAAATGGGCATGGAGATTTGCCAGTGATTAGTGAGTTGAGGACCTGGCCTGCTCTGACCTATGTCAGGGACCCATGCTAGTGGTTGGAGTGGTGTATGTGCACCTATTGGCCATGCATTTCCTCCATAAAGCCCAGTAGCACTGGGTCAATAAGCTACTGGCCAGCTGGTGTCCAGTTGCTCAGTTTGAATTACCAGAGATAGCTCTGTTGAGTGAAAACTGGACATAAAACCAATCAACCTGCCAAACATGAACTAAGAATTGTTACACTCAATGTAGGTTTATTGACAGGATGGACTTTGAAAGTGGATGACATGATGGTAAGGAGAAAGCTGGGCATCCTATGTATCCTGGAGAAAAGATGGAAGGGCAGTGAAGCACAGCCACTTGGCTTGGGGTCTAATGTCTACTAGTCAGGTGGTGGAGAAACTAGAAATGATGAGGGAATCATAGTTAGGGAGAGGCTTCTAAAGGCAGTGAGGGATGTCATCAGAATTAGTGACAAAGTCATGGCAATCAGACTACAACCTAATGATAGGGCAGTAGTCATTATCTCATCCTATGCCCCAAGCCATGCTTGTGATAATGAGGTAAAGAGTGCATTCAGGCAGCAGTTGCAAGACATACTAGATAAAGCGGGACATCATGAATTGGTGTTGATAATGGGTGACTTGAATGCACAGATCAGAACGGGCAGAACTGGATGAGAACTGCTTGGATACAAAAGGATGGGGCAACAGGAATAAAAAGGAAGAGGCCATTCTAGACTTCTATCTGGAAAAAGGCTTGATTTTGACCAACACACAGTTCTGAAAGAGAGACAGTAGTAGGATCACTTGCAAGATTAGCCAATATGCAACTCAGGTAGTCTTCCTCCTAATAAGGAAAGGCACTGGGGGAGGTTTAACCTCCTCCTTACCATCATGTCATGCACTTCCAAGCCACATCCTGTCAGTGAACCTATACTGAATGTAGCAATCCTAAGCTCATGTTTGATAGGTTGATTGGTTTTGCCTCCAGTTTTCACGTAATAGACCTATCTCAGGTAACCCAAGCTGGGCAATTGGACAGCAGGATAGCTGTACCCTATGGAGGGCACACACTGGCCAAAAGTGGAACATAGACCCCTCTCAAGGGGCACATAAACCCCTCCTGCTATTAACATGGGTCCCTGGTATAAGTCAGATCCTCAACTCACTTATCACTGGCAAATATCCATGCCCATATTTGGTGACATTAGTCAACATGACCAAATCACCTAGAGTAATTTTTTTCACACCATCAACTGGCTAGCCATGACACAGCATGCAATATATGATTAATGTTCTACTATCTAGAGGATGCTGTGCCTCATAGTTGATGTCCAGAGCAGTTGATCTATATAACTCTTTGCTCAACAGGCACCATCTAGAGTCTGTGCTGCTCTCCACAATGTCATTCTTGGGTGAGTTTGAGGTAGAAACACTCAACATGCTTTTTCAAAGGAGAAACCCTGCAGCAACACAGAGAGAAATTGCAAACTTTGGTCAGAGGTTAGAATCAAATCTTCTAGACTGTGCATAGTCCTTAGTCATTATGCCAACTGTGTCAAATAAACATCAAGCACAAGCACCACAAAAATCCCTAACTGTTTTGGTCATCCATAAAAAATTACTCAGACTTGGTTAGTCTATTACTCCAACTCCATCAGCTATTAAAATACCACAGACAACATAGCAACCTAATTCAAATTCATCTTCATCAACTAATAATACCACAAACAACATAGCAAGTTAATTCAAATCCATCTTCATCAACTAATAATAACATAGACAACATAACAGCCTAATTCAACTTCATCTTCATCAACTAATAATACCACAGACAACATAGCAACTCAATTCCAACTCCATCTTTATCAACTCCTGCATATCCACAAAATAAAGCACCAGAATTACCCATTCTAAATACTTAAACCTTGTCTGTGATATAAATAGGACCTGCTAGAGAGACAGGTATGCATCCCAGAGACTACCCCATCTCTGGAACAGGATTCCCATCCATGTGAAGTAGAGTACCTCCCTAACCCAATTCAAATGTAACTTCGACAATTGGATGAGGAACAGGACATTCATCCTTGGCTTGGAATCTATGTCTGTAATGGACGCAGACAGCCTGTAAATAGTTCATCTCCCAGGCCCATGCTTGTAAATGCTCCAACTCCCAAGCCTCTTATCAAGGGTACTAGGACTTATCAAAGATTTGGGATGCATGGCTATGCTTAAAAAAGCACTTGTGGTCATTAGCGTAGTAAACACATATGAACTTATGAACCAATAATACCACAGACAACATAGCAACCCAATTCAACTCCAGCTCCATTAGCTAATAATACCATTAGCAATACACCAACCCAATTCATCTCCAACTTCATTAACACTATTCTTTCTCTTATTAAAGATAACCACTCTTCCCCTTCCTTTTCCCAGCTACACAGGACAATAAGTCAGTCTTCTTCAATTTTCAAACCATGCCAACTACCACTATTAGAAAATATCTACTTAGCCTTTTACATCCGAGTGAGTCCTCCAGGTGCATCTGCAGTTAACTCCTACTGACCTGCCTAAGCGTCAAATATTGCTTGGTCATATTTGCATTAACAATTCCAAAACCATTCTATGTACAATGTTTTAAAAGATTTCATTGTAAAGCTTACACAATGGCAAACTCAAATGCATTAATATTTGACCTCTGTCTAGTGCAGGTAAATAGATATTAGCTGTTATTTTTATGATATTGATTAATATAGATATAGTTTTCACATTTTTCTAAATATTTCAACAATCAAGTAACACAGACAGAAATCCTTAACCTCATATGAAAGTTCTCAGCTAGATGAATAAAATGTTGCTCACAATATGTATGTAACCTAAGTCCAAGAAATATCATTCCCCACAGGACTAACGCTAAATGTGCCAAACTCAGTCCAGGCACATAAACTAACATAAAAGGCACAGTAGCGATGCAGGCAGTAGACACAGCACTAACCAAAATGCAGGAAACAAACCTGAAAAAAACACTGCTTCATGAACTTTAAAATTCAGATTTATTGTGATACAAACAGAAGACATGGTAAGCGCTTTCACCTGGATAGGCTTCTTCAGACCAAAAGAACCCCCCCCCCCCGTACACCCTTATATAGCAAAAAAGGCGCCAAAAACAAATAAACCATTAAAGGCACAGTACAACTATCATGGTATACAACATAAATGAAGTGCTTACTCTAAAATACATTAACCATAGAAAATAAAACTAAAATGAAAACACCTATACCACTCATAAAACATGAATAGAGATGTATAAAAACAAAAAAACTGCATAAATTCATACTAATTGCACAACTCTAACAATAAATCCTCTCATAAAAATGCTCTCATAAAAGTGCTCTCATAATATATGTAAAAAGCACAGTCATACATATCACTTCAGTCTCCTGGATGTCAGGAAAGGTCTCAATGGTACTTTCTCAGTCAGTCCAGGAAAAACATCTGCTCTAAGTCTAACAATCCATTTAGATTCAATACTCTCAGTTCTACCCCTCACCCCCCCCCAAAAAAAAAACTAGTGTGTGTAAGATCTAGTACTTTAAAATGAAAAAGATGTGTGGAATCATTAGACAAGACATGTTTGGACAGAGCATTGACAGTGGAATGAATCCTGATCTGGTAGAGATGCTCCCTTATTCTGTCCCTCAGCCTCCTGTCCATCTTACCTACATAAAATGCAGCACAGGCTCCACAGGAGGCCAAGTAAACAATGTGTAGATTCACAGTTTGCATGAACTTCATGGTTAGTGCCATAGACAGAGTGATAGAAATGGACATCAGTATCTATGGAACAACAATAGTTGCAACTACCACAGGGTACAGTACCAGCAACCCTGTCACCTCCACCATCCATAACAGGATAACACAGCAATTTCTTTAGATTCAATCTATTCTTATAGACAAAACCTGGGGCAGCACCCACAATTTCCCTCACATTCGGGTCCAGTGTTAACTCACCCCAGTGTGATCTAATCACATCCTTCAACTTACCTACATCTTTAGTATAATATAAGGGCACTCTGAAACCATGGTCTCTACTGCCTGCCAGAACACCCTGGGAGGGACCATCATGGTCCACTACAGTCTCAGAACAAAAGGGTGCAGCAGCTTGTTCCCTCAAATTAATGTCCAAACATGTCTTGTCTAATGATTCCACACATCTTTTTTTGTTTTAAAGTACTAGATCTTGCACACACTAATTTTAAGGGGGAGGGGGATGTGAGGGGTAGAACTGAGAGTATTGAATCTAAATGGATTGTTAGACTTAGAGCAAATGTTTTTCCTGGACTGAATGAGAAAGTACCATTGAGACCTTTCCTGAAGTCCTGGAGATTGAAGTGATATCTATGACTGTACTTTTTCGATATATTATGACAGCACTTTTATGAGAGCATTTTTATGAGAGGATCTATTGTTAGTGTCGTGCAGTTAGTATGAATTTATGCAGTTTTTTGTTTTTATACATCTCTATTCATGTTTTATGAGTGGTATAGGTGTTTTTATTTTATTTTTATTTCCTATGGTTAATGTATTTTAGAGTAAGCACTTCATTTATGTTGTATACCATGATAGTTGTACTGTGCCTTTAATGGTTTATCTGTTTTTGGCACCTTTTTTGCTATATAAGGGTGTACAAGAGGGGGGGGGGGTCTTTTGGTCTGAAGAAGCCTATCCAGGTGAAAGTGCTTACCACGTCTTCTGTTTGTGTCACAATAAATCTGAATTTTAAAGTTCATGAAGCAGCATTTTTTTCAGCTTGGTTTCCTGCATTTTGGTTAGTGCTGTGTTTACTGCCTGCATCGCTACTGTGCCTTTTATGTTAGTTTATGTATGTAACTTAAGTGTTGAGATAAGTTCTTTACAAAATATTATAAATGTAATACTGTATTTACTGTGACTTATAAAATACAGTTTAAGACCTAGAACCTAAAGAATGCTACCACTATAAAAATAGTTTGTGCTGAAGAGTTTGCCAATTATACATCTTTCATAGTCCCTATGGTTCCAGAGATACGAACATTTGTTTGAAATGTGAGGACATAATTTGATTCTGTCAAAAGGTTTAGGCTCCGCTCATTGAAAGTTATAATGTAAACTTCTTGAACTCCATTGGAGTTATTGTGTTAGACCAATAACTTTGACTACCAACAACCTGCCTTTTGAATACGTAAAGCTTCCATCTGATGCTATAGCTTTCTCTTTGTTCTTCTTTATTAGCTGAACCATAAAAGGAAAGCATGTATCTGCTATGTCAAAAAATAACTTTCATTACACAAAGGTGGCGACTTTGATTTTCTAACTATAGACTCAATGTGATTCTATCAACTGTCAAAAATTCTGGAAAAATGTGTCCACTCTCCACTACTCAAATACATTTTTGACAATAATCTTCTCACAAAAATCCTACTTGGCATTCAACCCAATCATATTATTACAACTGCCCTCCTCAATTTCAACACCACCATAAATAAAAATAGAAACACTGCTGATTTAGTATTGTCTCTATTCTTTGACTATCTAAAGCCTTTGACACTGTGTCTCACCAAAATCTTCTGACAGAACTCACTTTCCTTGGCCTCAGCTAGCCATCTCTTTCTTGGTTCCACAGATATCTGTCTAACAGACAGCAAGCTATAAAATGGCAAAACGAGTTTTTCCACTTCCTATCAGTCTGAGTTGGAGTCCCTCAAGAGTCTATACTCGACCATCTCCTATTTAATATTTTCAGAAATAAACATCAGGGTGCTACCAAATATGCTACCATAACACAATACACAGATGATTACAGACATATCTGGTTAGCCCCAGCTACTAGAAGCTTCCCAAAACAATTAGACAGTACTCTCTCTCATGTGCAGGATCCTGACTAATTAACCCCACCTACCACAACCTAAATAAAATTAAATTAAGGTTTTTCACCCATATACAGTATTCTGAATGCAAACTTATATTTCACATCCTCTTATCTAACAACACTGTGATTGAAACTATAGGTCAGACTAATGCCAGCACTTCTAAATTTGGCAATCATTTTCTAATTATTAAAACATATATGAAACTAGGCTCTCTTTACACAGGCAAGCATTATCTCATAGGCAATTGCTAGAAAATATGCAGCAAAAACTTATAGCATGCATGTATCCCAATTCTCACCAACCTAAGCTCTACGAAAACAACAAAAAAAAAAAATTAAAACGTAACAAAAAAGTCAACTTTGTTGCCAATTTATTCTATAAACATATCACTATGTGGTCCAGAAAGACAAAAACAAATTAATGTTGCATGAATATGTGGTGGTTGTAAAGATGTGAAAGACTGTCCCTTACATTTAATAAAATCCATGTAGGCATAGTGTACAGCCTACATGGAATGTTACTGTGTCCATATATACTGTTTCTACCCTGCAGCGCACCATGCATATTAATCATGGCACTTTGCTGAGGGAGAGCCACGGAGCACAGTTATTGAATCAGTGTAGGTAGTGTGGTGCTGTGTCTGCAGATGTATAACACATTCCCTGCACTGTCCAATTGTATTATAGTGATGTAATTTAATTTGTTTTCTTTTTTTTTAAAAAAGCATGCTGGCATAGCACAGAGTGCAGCAGTGTTAAGTGGTGCCAAGATACCTGCCAGACATCTAAAAATAGAAACCAGCTATATTTAATTAGTTCTGTAAAAGTCAAGTTTAAGAGTAGCTGAGCTGGTTTGCATGGCGTGCCGTGGTGCTCAGCACTGCCTAAAGGTAGCTCAGAGGTATATGTAAAGGTATAGCAAAATTCCTCAGGTCCACATAGCTAAATGGGCAGAGTTATGGCACCATGTGCAGAAGGTGTAGGGTTTGAATACATGGAAGACCAAGTTAGTGTTTTTGTTTGAAATAGAAGTTATGCAAATTATTTTAAAATACTGGCCTGCTGTGCTCAGCTAAGCTCTCCTAAGACCTGCTAAGACCTGCTAAACACTGCATAAACAAAGTAACAGCTCATAATGTTTATTCACTGCTTGGCACCGCTTGGCTGGTTTGTGCACTGCTAAGTACTGCTAAGCATTTGGTGTAGTCCAGTTTTCACACTGCTTAGCTCAGCTACACTAGTTTGCACAGTGCTGAGCAATGCAGTGCATTTTTAAATATTGCTCAATGGCATGTAAGGGTGGGAAAACAGGCTATATTAAGCCAAATAGGCAGAAATACAACATAATCCACTGGAGTTCTGTCTCTGAAGGATACAATGGCAGGTGTTGGAGAGGGTAAGTGCTTTAGGGCACAGCATTGGGGCATTTAGGAGTCTAGGATCATGGTCAGACTCCTTGTCAAAAACCATGAGAGCCGGCTGATGCAGGGAGGTTACCAGAGCTCAGAGTGCAAGGCAGAGGCCTGGAACTGGCTTGCAAGGGACCTCATCAGTGCAACTGGTATCCCCCACACAGGTGAGCAGTGTCATCACCCCATGATGGCTTAAAATACAGAAGGGGACTCTCTTGGACACCTGGGTCCAAGAATTCTGGGCAGGGAATGCCCCACATATATGTAAGTGCTATCACCTGTGTTTCACCAATATCTAATCTTGAATGTTTGCTAAACTGGCATGCATAATAGTGTGTTTCTCTCCCAACAGCTGCAGAGGACAGGGCTCTTAACATCATGGTGCAAGCTGGGCGCTTGGCCAGTATGTGCCATGAATGTGGTGAGTACAGATGTATTTTGCAATCAATAGTCAAATAAGCAAGAAAGAGTAAAGCATTAACTGTGATATTATATATATATATATATATATATATATATATATATATATATATATAGAGAGAGAGAGAGAGTACAGATTGTATTGCAGTGAATGTGGATTGAGACCTGTACTGCATGAAGTGCATGCTGCCAACTGTAGTGCCATAAGCAGGGAAGACTAAAGCATTGACCATAATAAAGTATATGCAATAACATTTGTAGTGCAATAACTGTGGAATTACAGGTTCATAGGTTCATAGATTAGTACTAGGCTAACTGCCCTTGTGAGCCATTTTAAGCCTAACCAATTACTCCTTGTGAGACTCAAAGTCTGCACCATGTGTTTGTAAGGCAAACACCTTAACCATTAGGCCACCCTCCCAACCTGCATTGCAACACCTGCATAATGACAACTGTTGGCAATGAAAACTTGAAATGATATCAGTAACTGATTGACGGTATATCTAATAATGTCTGTTGTGCATCAACTGTTGAAGCTGGGCTGTTTTGCAAGAAATCAATTATTACAACTGTTCTGCAATAAAAACATGACATAATATCAGTATCTGCATGAAGGTATATCTAATAAAGTCTGTTGTGCAAGAAGTTTGGAAGTAGGGCTGTTTTGCAAGAAATCAATTATTAGAGCTGTTCTGCAATAAAAACACAAAATAATATCAGTACCTGCATGAAGGTATATCTAATAAAGTATGTTGTGCAATAAGTGTAGGCACAGCATTGTTTTGTGAGAAATGAGTTATGACAACTGGTCTGCAATGATACATGGACCAATAACAATAACACCAAGGTAAATCATGTACATCAGGAGTGTATTGTTTTCATCACTGCAAGTCAGCTACAAGCATTCAGGCTGTGAGGTATGGTGCTGCAGTCAGGTATAATAGTATACTAGTTGTACACTGCAAATAATAACTGATAATCAGATATTGTTTGTTGACTTCACAGATATTTCAACACACTAACAATGTATTGTGTACACCTACATCCTATGTAGTAATGTTTAGTTTTCCTAGTAACTCTGTCATGCTTGAATGTCATGCATGTGTATTCAACTGTCACTGCAGTGACGTATAAAACTGTAACACAATTACCAGGTCATATTTTGGTGCCAGATGACTGAGTAGCTCAGTTTGCTAAATGTTGTGTATGAAGTACATTTTTGCCACATACAGACCAGGGTTTGAATCCAGTGCTATATAGATATAAATATTTCAGTATCCATCCATCATGTGATGTTTACAGATATTCCCTCCATAGGAACTACAGGTAATTGGGGGAGGTATCCCATATTATGAGTAAATTATTGTGTGTTTAGACATCACAGACTGTTACAATCATTACCAGGAATGTGAAAATACAGCATAAAATAAAGGAAATAAGTATAATGATAATAAAATGAAATAAAAGAAATAAAATGTGTAAACTTTGGTATAGCTGCATGCCTGGAGGGTCTGTTAAAGGTTGCTGCAGTAAATGTTTACATTTGATGCATATGTCCTCTGCAGTCACTGCTATTGGATTCTATCCCCATGCCTGCCAACCAAGTCATGATTGCTATTTATTCTCTGTACTGTACGCATACATGTCAATCAAGTGTAACGCTGTCACGGAATGTAATTACTGTTGCATAATCCCTCTGTCAGAGATGTATCATCAACATGATTATATAAATAGCAAAGTAACACTACATCAGCCCACAGTACACCTTGGTAGTTATATAGGTACACCTGATGTGCAAGCATTCTGTGTAGATGTGTACCTGCAGTTGTTAATGCTTGGTCCATATTGTTCCATGGGGATAGCTTGAGCTGTATGTATATCCTACAGCAGCTATAGAGCTCTTTTACACATAAATAAATGACAGATCTGTAGAGTAGCTAGCAGTACTGTTGTCAACTATATAGCCTATAATGTTATTAATGGACTATATTTCTCACTCTCCCCACCCCTTATCTTTATATATTGATTATTATTATTCATTGATTATGGTTTACTATTAACATATGTTGATCTATAAACTTTATTTTGGGACATGTGTTTTATTATTGTTATGTATTACAATGATTGCATATTAACATATCTTGTTGACTTACCTATTCTGTTGGCCTTATGCCATAACTGTTACTGGCATGCTGTTAATATACTGACTGTTCTGTTATTTATTGTTGTGTTTCACGTAATATGCATTGAAATGCAATGGGGTTATTGCCAATGTTCTGGCATTCAGTTATTACTAACAATTGTTTTGTTCATAACTAAGCCATATGTATTGCTACACCTCCATAACCACAGAATGTCAGGGTAGGCTGGTTCCTGCTGATCCACCTACCCTACCTCAGCCAGCCAGGCACAGAGTCCTAGCACATCTGGGACCAAAGTTGGTGGTGCCCCCTCCTCTGGCCCTGCACCACCTTTGGGCGGAACTGCTTCAGGGAACGGGGCCCGTTCCCCCAGGAATAATGGCAGAGGAGTGGTAGTCACCCAGGATCAACTACCGGCCATGGTGCGCAGGATTGTTCATAGGTGCTATGAACATTACCTGCACCAGATTATGGGTAGCCTAGACAACCTGGTGAGGCTGGCTGGCCCTGGCACCCAATCTCCAGCATGGCCACCTTTGGGGCAGTGAAGAAGCAGTGTTAACTAACCATGGATGGGGATGTCAGTCATGCTGCTGCAGTCTGGAGTCACATGCACTTCAGATTCCACAACACTCTCCCCATCTGAGGTGTTTACCCACTCAAGTGTCACACACCGCCCCTGTCTGCTGTATTGTCTGTCTTGTCTGTTTGCAATTGCATCTACTCTTACCCAACTTACTTCCCCACATGTACCTGTATCCCATCCCCAACATTCCACGCTCTCCTTATAAAAAAAATAAATCGACACCTGTCCCACAAAAAAATCGCCCCATACATAGCTCTCCATTTCACACACCTGTCCACTGGATACAAGTAATTTGGTCCAATTGGCTTGTCAATACATTTATATTGTCCTCACCAATATCTGTGGGGTTTGAGAGTCGAAATTCATACAGAAAATCTGTCAAACTGCACAGCTGTTGCTGTACAAGAAATGGAAAGATATGTTTCTTTCCTACACCCTTCCTGCACATCCCTCCCTGCCTTTTACTGTGTTTGTTGTCCTGCTTGCCCCTGTTTCAGCACTGTCCTATCACCTCCTTTTTCTATTCTTTTTAATTTTTTAGCAAGAGTTTGCTTGGAGCTAAGTGAAGCGTCGCAGTATGGTGTGATGCACAGCACTGCACAAACTCACTTAAATGAGCTTTAACGTGCCTTAATGATCTTGTGTGTTTCTCACAGTGTTAGGCAAATGTACAAAATAGTCACCCCTGCCACATTTCAGACCCAGGTCCCTATCAACTACATCCTACTGCACTAACCCATTAGCCCACATAGATCTTACCTACAAGTGGTGTTTCTAGCAATGCATACTGATTGACACTAACAGACTGAAATCAAAGCTAATGTGGAAAATGGGAATGTACCTGGGACTCTGATACAAAAGTACACCAGTGGACAGCCAAATAAAAAATAATGGCAGCACATGAGGCCTAGGATAGCAGGTGAATGTTCCCTTTTACCTGCAACATCTTTAAGCACACCTGCTAAGGCATCAATGGCGTAGTACATATGTTCAAATGGGATCCTGCTGCAGAACAACTGTCTTTGAAAGCCTGCTCCTGCACTGACTCAGTAGCTTAGTCTATTAAATCCCTTCATATAGAACATTTTACCACACACAGTCCTGGGTTCAAATCTAGTGTGTTGTACTTCAATTACATTGTCATGAGCACAACAAGCAATGACTGAGTCATGCAATTTTAATCCCCATAGGTTACTGCTACTGAATTATTTGCTACCCAGTTTTGTTTTGCAAGTCAAAGGCCTGCAGGTAGGTACACACTGCACATAATCGTATAGCCGAACTATATGTCACCTACTACTCTGCTGTCGGCACTGTTGCATAACAGATGTACCTTAAGCACATGCCTTGATTGGACTGTAATGCATACTCTTACCCTGACTATGCTGTAACAACAGAGCTGACACAACTGCCACAGTTACACATACAGCTTGCTGGCCTCCAAAGTGGTCCCACTCCCCCCCATGTGTCCTAGGCTGCAGCTGGAGCATACATGGTTGTATGTTAAGGTAGCTGCTACAGACTGACCATACCTCCCAACCCCCTATAACAAAAGATCCGGGCACAACCATACATAAAGGGGAGGGGAAAGGCCCAGAAATAGGTACATGTTGCACAATTTGCCCCTACAAAGATAGCAAGTTGACAGAATATTCTGATGGGTATAAAGTGTGACACTCATGTCTCTACCCCTTTCTGACCTCACCCACATTTGCCAGTGAACTGCCAGATGACTACACTGTCATGGGGCACTGACCAAACATATGAGGCAAAACTGTGGACATACTTCATGCATCTGTACAGTGGGCAGTATTTGTACTTACCCTCAGTGATGCTGTAGTCTCCACAACTCAGTAATGTCCATCTCAAAAACTAAGAAAGGGGTCAAGGCCTACATGAAGTCCTTATATATTGCACTGTGGTGCCATGTCATTGGCTAATGATAATGCAATTCAACTGTTTTAAATGTAATTAGCAATTCTGAGCCACAGACTGGTGCAGATGCAATTACCTATTCATGAGCATTATCTACAAAAGGCAAGCAACTGCTTATAGGGAACATGTCTGTATGAGGTTTTACTCAGACAGCATATGTTCAAAGCATTTGCAGAGGAATACTTCAAGAAATTAATACATCACTTTACCAGGTATATACCAGATTTCCCCATAAAACAGGATGCAGATGGGAGGATGAATGTATGGGGAATAGGGATTAAAACAGTAGGCTTGTATTAGATCTATGATTTTGACATGTTAGTGATACTCTGCTGTCCAACAACTAAAAACATGCCTCTCAACTGTTCCTGCTTTGAATCACATCTCTACTTTGTCCCTGTCCATCCCTCCTACAACGGTTGGCTGTTGTAGTAAAGATAGTGGATTACACATAAGACATAATGACACTAAGTAATGGTGTGCACTCTTGTAACATCAAAAGATGTACTGTAATTCACCTCCTTTCAGTCTTTCAATGTCATCATAGATAAGCTCAACAGCTTAAACGTAAACCCTTATGTCACTAGATGGGTTGCAAACTGGCTAAAGGACAGAACCCATAAAGTTAAAATCGCTGGAGCAATGTCAGACTCAAAGCCAGTCACAAGTGGTGTCCCACAGGGATCTGTCCTGGGACCCTCTTGTTCGGCATTTATTTCTCAGATGTTAAAGCAAACATGGGAGGGCTGTGGCTGACAAAGTTCGCAGATGACTGCAAACTAGGCACCATAGTCGATACACCAGCGGACACATACATCCTACAAAAAGGCCTCACAGAAACGGACAACTGGTGCCGGAGTCACGGCCTTAAACTAAATGCCAAAAAATGTATAGTCATCCCCTTTGGGAAAAACAAAGCACCCACAAATTATCACATAGACAGCAACCCACTGAGTACGGAAAAAGTAATCAGAGACCTAGGGACCCAAGTCGACAGCGACCTCTCATTTGACACCCACATTGCCAAAGTGGTTAGAAAAACATTCTAACTTGCACACCTCATCATGAAGGGATTCACATCCAGATCCAAGGATGTCATTGTACCCCTATACTCCTCCCTCATCAGACCCATGATTGAGTACAATGCCCCATTTGGTATGTACCTCACCCAGCATTTGCAACAGCTGGAGAGACCACAAAAGTGCCTCACCAAGAGGATCAAGGGTCTCCAACATATGTCTTATTCTGCCAGACTAAAGAAACTTCAGCTCTATTCAGTAGCATACCACCTGCTCAGAGGTGGTCTCTGCCTGACGTACAAGGCCATGTCCAATCAGGATCTGATGGACATGCTCCACCTCAAAAAATCCAAATCCATCAGGACCACAAGAGCTAAAGACTTAAACCTCGGCACAAGTATGAATAGGACATGCTGGAGGGATAGATTCATAACCCAGAGGTTTCCCATGCTTTGGAACAAGATCCCAGTTCGTATTAGGCAGAGCCCCTCACTGACTCCTTTCAAAAGAAATCTTGATGAGTGGATGGGAGATCGTAAGTTTACCCCAGGGGTCACATCTGTGTCACTGCTAGACAGGGGCACAGCAAACTAATTCTATTATATAAGGGGGCCTTCATTGTGTCACTACTAGACAGAGGCACAGTATTCTAAATTTATTCTGTACATTTTTTGTACCATTTCATGGGGTGGCAAAAGCCACATCACTATGACTAGGCTTACAAATGCCCCAGGGCAGATAGCCTAGTACTATACTATGAAACTATGAAACACATAAATAGTACTAACATTGTAAAAGTGTCCCTGAATGTTCCTGATGTACTTGGGCTAAGTCCCTGTTTCATGGACATTTGTCCCTGCCTACTTGAGAGCTATGCCTAACATATCTCTCAACCTTCTTCAGTAAGAAATCATGACAAAGCCATATTTAATGGGGGGACAAAGGCCCAAACTCAGTGACAGAGTATACATATTGGCCGTACAAAGTAAGATTGTAAATAGACTAACAGATATTACTATAGCATACGTATTTTCTGAGGAGTCTAACAGTTAGATTCTGTTTTAATTTTCTAACAGCAACCATCAATGGTTGGACAACCATTTGTCAGACATCTACAAGTTTATGCAAAAAGGACTGCATCTATGAAGCAAACATGGTGACATTCTGCAAGCGTCTGCATAGTTGAGAGGTATGATGCCTACAGGGAACATATACTACAGCAGGTTTTCATTGCTTTCTGTCATTCTGGCAAGTTGGTGTTACTGGACTGTCCCCATATAGTTGTTGTAACAGCACACTGCGATTTGTCTGACAATGACCATATGACATATCAGTGGGGATTTGCCCATAGGGGGCACACCACAGTACACTGCAGTGATGGGTGTAGAGACATAAAGCAGAATCTGTCACAGCACACAGGGACAATATCCAGTATTGTTACTATCTTGGTGATAGCCACACATGTAGTGTGTTGCCAAATGATGGGGTATGTCATGTGAGAGAGCAGTGGATATTGCAGGCTATCATGGTTGTCTAGGGTCTGTACATAGTGGACATCCATGTAGCTGGTCCTGTAATGTGTTCCCCTCTTGTTGCCCTGCAGGAATTATGTACCAAAAGAGACATCCTCCATTTTCATCTGCAAAGAATGATGTGATACTGGATGCTGTCAGACTCATCCATCACATCCTACTTTCAAGGGGTCGCCACAATCATGAAAAGTGGGCAGCATTGTGGGCTGACCTTGTGAGTGCTGTTAATCAGATTGGCTAACAGGACAAGACCTACAAGCAGGTCTGACACCGGGCCACAGATATGGTCAATGCCACATGTTAAAGGGCAGCTGCTGTTGCCAGGGATCATGGTGCCACCAGTGGAGGGCCTGCAACAGAACAACCACGCTTGGCCACAGAGAAATTCCTGGTGAATCTAGGATCAACCAACAACATACAGGCATCCATCACAACATATCCTGGAGGTGGGTGTCACAGCATCCACATCAGAGGAGCAGCCAAGTAAGCTTAGTGTGTTGTCTGAAGTTCTGCATGGGGATATATTTACAAACACACACATATTGGATGCTGTAAGATGAGAACCCCTACCAATTTAGAATTATACACTATAGCTCCCAGTATTTATTGCATGTGCCATGCTGTTTATCTAATATTACACTATTAGCCAGTGTTGTTAAGGTGGTTGACATCAGCAAGCCTTGTAAAGGCGGGATACCTGGTGAGGCCAGTAACTAGTTACTGGGTATAAAATGCATAACCATTGCACAGAGATGGCCCATAAAGCTTGTCTGAAGTGCTCCATGGGGAGATATTTACATGCATACACAGAGTTGGATGATGTCAGATTAGAACTCTTACCTATCTAATCATACACACTATAGCTTGCAGTACTTATCACATATGCTACAGAGTTTATCTGTTGTTAGATTGTCAGCTAATGCTCTTAAGGTGGATGACATCCACTGGCCTTGTAGAGGAGCAAATTTAAAGGTCAACAGCCAGTCACAGGGCCATAAAATGCATACCATTTCATGGAGACAGCTGATATGGGCATATCCATAAAGCTGTGAGGGGATATATTGATACATACACACACATAGTTGGAGAATGTGAGATCAGAACTCCTACTTATCTAGGTATTACTCACTACAGCTATCGCACATGCCACGAGTTATGTCTTTTGCATATGTTGATGCAGGCACAGTACTTGTGGAGTACGCAAAGTGCCCTTGTGTTAGATAGCATGTGTGGCCTGCAGAGTGATACTGCTTGGTACTGTTGTTGCATCTAGTGTCCAAGGGGCGGGATACCTGGTAATATCCCTGTTATGTGTGTACATTTACCAGTTTTGCTATATGTGGCTATTTGCAATTTGATAGACAGACAAGTGGCCAGGGACAATATGATCTATCTAAGGCATGCATTGCAGCCATTGTACATTACACCACGTGCGCACCTATGTTTGTCTGCAGGTTGACAGTCTGCAGGCACAGGAGTCTGTGGGTGAGTGGATTATGTACTGGTGCCATCAGACAGCTGTTGTGATGTGTATGTGCAGATAACCCCAACATTCAAGGATATGTGGAGACATTTGTACATCCCTGCCCATATCTATATAAATGTGTATAACAGGGTTGTCTCCTTAAATGTAGTTGTGTGTGTCAGTAATGTAAATGTATTATGTAGAAGTATATGGGGAGTCTATTTATCAAAGTACTTTATATAGCTATATATATATATATATATATATATATATATATATATATATATATATATATATATACACATCTTGTTATCACACACACACATATATATATATATATATATATATATATATATATATATATATATGTGCCACATATTGATAGACATTAATCCCGGGAAAGGTTGGCATAATGGTTAAGGTGTTTACCTTACAGAAACAAGGTGCAGGGTTTGATTCTCAGTTGGGGTAATTAGCTAGGCTTAAAAATGGCTGAAAAGGGCAGTTAGCCTAGTACTAAAACTATGTACTATGAACTATGAACTAAGCATGAGGGGGATAGGAAGAGACAGATATGTATACATAGCTGTATCTATTTATAGACATACTTCCACATAGCAGGTCCTTGGGAAGTAGAGGCATCAGACTTGGGCTGACATTAGCTAAATGTAGGAGCATGCCCAGTGTGATTGTCCGTACTTACAATGTGAATCCAGGCCAGAGTTACCTGTACTCCAGTCCAGGATTATTGTGTGCTGCAGGGCATTGGCTGCTGCACCTGTTACCATAGCACAGCACTTCCCTGATATTGTCCAAGGCATTCCCCGTCTGCTTGCTGACCTCGATATGTGACTCATACCTCACAACTGTACAGAGCTTCACAGACTGTCCAGACTTTTGCCTCATATTTTTGGCCCCTTTCACATAACATTGTAGTTTTCTGGCAAATTACTGGCATATCAGTGAAGAATGAAGTAAATAAATAATGATAGACATTTTGAGTTTCAGACTCCATGCACATCAGCAGAGTCATGCTAATGCAGGACCTGTTATTCTATCAACATTCTACATTTGTAGGAGCAACTATTTAAAACCTGCCCCATTTCTGTGCCTTGGTCCCACTTTTATTCATTTTATTTGGCCAGATTTCCTGCTCTAAGAGATTGAGAGGTATGATGTGACTGGGGTACATGGTGAAACACCACACAGGGTGACAGTCTGCATACCTGCCCCTGTACATGTTTTTGCAGAATGTCCAGCATTTTGTCCCATATGTCTGTTGTGTTTCTCATACATTTGTGGTTTCCCACTGCTATACTATAAACAGCAGTCATTGATTTGTTGTACTTAGTGACATATTTAAGAGATGGCCTTTTCATCCTGAAGCTAATCTGACCTGTTGCAGCCTGCTGTTATACTAGCCACCTGCTAGGTTACCCATAGCATGTATAATGTCTGTCTGTAGGTATGGCCCTTTGTGCCCCCATTTATTCTGGCTTTGCCAGCTTTCTTGCAGTAACAGATTGAGGGGTTATGACAATCTGTGGGACTACCACCATATGAGTACCGATTCAAACCATCAGTACCATCACAGATGCTACTGTCCATGGCCCAGTGAACCACACCAGCCACCAGACAGAGAGGTTTCATTCCTCACACTATCAACAAGATAGAGGCATTGTCTGGTCTGCTGATATATTGTTGCGCACTTACTGTTACAGCAGTTGTATGGGAACACTGATGTGTTTGGGGTAGGGGATGACCAGCCTATGCTCTGCTTTCATAGACAGTCATGTGACTGTCTTGTGACCCCACTGTTTGGCATCTCCCTGGAATACTGTTTTGGAGTTTCCAGCCATGTGACATAGTGGCTATTATGGGGCATATACTAGTGAACAGAGTACCTGTTGTCCCAAGTGGTTGTTAGGTTTGAACAAGTCACCCAGTAGCTCACTATAGATCTCTGCAAGTAGCCCAGTAGCATACTATGTGTAGACCACTATATTCTCTTGCATACATGTGGCAGGTCCATACATATGGAACCATATTTTAGTACCACTTACGAGTAGTGTACAGGAGAGTGGCTTACCTTGCAAATGCAGCAGTTGACAGACCTGTAGTTCTGTGCTGACTCTGTCTGGTGCATGCAGTCCACAGCCAATACATGGTGAGGTACGGGTTGTGTGGGCTGGCTGACAGCATTTTTACTAATATGTATGTGAGTCAGAGCAAGGTGTCAGTCCCAAGGGCTCTAGGTTGTCAGTGCATGTGCTATGCATTGTCTCTTGGCCAAGGCCAGGGCATATTGGGCATGCCTACATGGACAGCCTCAGTGGGTTCTTCCTCTGAGTCAGCCTGTGGGTGTGGCTGTGGTGACCTTGGCACTGGTGAGGGGCTGTGTATCCCTCCTCTTTGCTGATCCTGCTGCAGCTGTTTCCACAGGATCATATTGTGTAGCATGGCACATACTGTAAACATCTGTGCACATGTGGCTAGAGAGTACTGCAAGGCTACACCAGATATATTGAAGCACTATAACCATGACTTCAAAAGCTCAAATACATGCTCCTTGATGCTCCTGGTTTGTGCATGTGCCTCTTTATGGCATTCTTCAGTGAGTGGGTGGGTATGCATTTCTTATGGGTGTCATCATCCACAGTTCCAGTGCATAGCCAGCATCCCCAAGTAAATGGCTATGTGAGATGTCCCCCCTAGCAAAGATCTGGTACAGCTGTGATACTTGCCAGATATGGGAGTAGTGATAACTGCCAAGGCTGCCAACACACAAATTCATGATAATGACATGGGCATTACACATAACCTGGCAGTTGATGAAGTGGTACCCCTTGAGGTTGATGTAGATTCTACCCTCTTCACCGGGTGGTGTCTTGATATGTACACGAGTGTAGTCTATGGCACCCAGTACCTCAGGGTAGTGTGATACATGATAGAAGAGTTGCATACTGCTGGCCCTCTCCTCAGGGGTGTGTGGAAAATAAATGTGCTCACTGGCATGTGGTAACATGGCATCCAGGGACTGGTGGAGTACCTTGGAAGCAGTCCTCAGTTGGTATTTGGAAAGTACCTGTAGCTAGTATCCTAAGGGCTACACATACCTTTGTTTCCACTGGGATGGGTTCCCCTCTGTTGGCTGTGGGTCTGAGTTGAGGGTGGCAGTGCTCAGTGAGTTCTTGTAGTACGTCCGTGTCCACCCTGCAGTGCTCTACAATATCCAGCTCATGTAGCTCTTGAAAGATTACTCTGGGCCTGAACACTCCTCTCCTTCTCAGTCTAGGCTTATGGTTAGCATCAGCAGTAGCTGCATTGACCTCAGTGTTTAGCACGTACATAGGATGTAGCAGACCTGCAGCAGCCCCTAGCATTCTCTAGGTTAAAACTCCCAAGTCTGTACTCCAATGGTGCAGAGTATGGGGGGAAAATCAGATTGTAGGGTTTATGCATACCTTATAGTGCTCTGCTGTAGGTATAGCCCATGTGATTGGCTAGCTGTGATGCATTCCACCTGCCAAGTACATCATTAAAGGGTTTAATGGCCCTAGTTTAAGTGAAATAGGGCTCATCAGTAATTAATATGTCACTGGCTTTCTCAGCCAATTTTTTTTTTTGACAGCCTTTCTTGCTGAGCACTGTGGTGCACCATGAAAACCTGTACTGCACAGATAAACAAGGCTTAGCTGTGAGCAGACATGCCCCTATAGAAGGTCATGCTCATCATGGCTGCACGCAATGCAAACATGCTCAAACCTGCTCAAACTGGACACCCCCCTCCCCCGCTGAGCAGAGCAGTGTGCCACACAAACAGGCACTGCTGAGCACCAATGAGCTTAACAGTTTGCGGACACATCCCCCTTTTGATGTCAGCTACCTCTTCTGTGGACACCAACATGGTTCTGTCCCAACATGGATGGGATCTGCGGACACAGATACCCATTTGTGCTATTCAGTAACACCAGCTCATTTGCACAGAGATCGTGCAAAGTACCTGGAAACTACATGGTTTCAGGCCCTGCCTCATTAGCAACCACAGCAGTCCTACATTGTACATACTCCACACAGGGGCCTATAATGCATTACTGTTACATACTCACAAATTCTGTTTTATTACAATATTTTTATATATTTTTTCCATAATGGTGTGTTTGCACACTGTGGCATGCTGCACAAACATACCCAAGGTATTAAAAAATATATTTTACATGATTTTCCATATGGTTTTGAACACATAGTGGTTACATTTGCACATATCTGTGTCCTCTATACTATTTCTGTCACTGTAACTACAATTTTACAGCCCCTGGTGTCATTTTTGCATCCTGTACACAGAATTTTTCTGTGTACATGACAGATGCCAACACAGGTTCTGCACGACTGCCTATCTTCTTGCTGGAAGGCTCTACCTGCCTCATTTGCATGCATTTCACCTGCTTATCAGGTGATTGGATGCCACGGACACTTCTGTGTTTGCATGTTCATGCATGCCCCTCAGCTCCATTTTCTGGATCGTACATCTGCTTACTTCCATGTAAACACCATGCCACTATGCCTAAACAGCAAATAAGTCCATGTAGGCTTTATTAACCCCCCCCCATGTTATAACAGTTGTGAATATGCAGGTATTTCCAGGTTAGGATTAGAGTAAGTGTGCAGTAAGGGGACAGAGTAAGTGCTATGCATGTTTGTGTTGTCTGTATTCTGTGTCCTTTTGTCTTGTGTACTGGTACTGTTAGTGAAAGGTGTTTTAGTAGCATAATGTGCAGGGTTAGAGTTAGAAGCAGGGGGTTATGTTTGAGGTACAGCTATGACATGAAAAAGATGGTGGAGAGGGGGAAATTAATTGTAATCATATGACTGTCTTTTGTTTTCACATCCACCCTGCTTCTGACAGTGATATATTTCATTTTTTCTGCCTTCATGTACACCAATTGTCCACCAAGCCATATTAATGATCATTTAACATCTATCAAATGTTGACCCTTTGCCTTCACGCAGTCTGCCCCTGCTCCTCCCATCCTAAGAGTTACCACCATCAGTAGTTTGGTTATTTAACTAAACAAACTGAAAGTGAGAGCAGCCATATTTTAAATTGCTAATCAAGTCCACATATGGTACTCTCCCTTGTAAGTACTGATCATGTTTCATTTTTTTTTTGCCTACAGAATCCCACATTCTACTTCTGTTTGTCTTCAGATGACAGATTATGCTGAACGTAAAAATGAAAATAATAGTCACAGTAATATGTTGCTCTTATTCACATTTACTGCCCTCCAGGACAGTCCATATTAATGAATGTTTAAAAGTAATGAAGCAATGTCCCAGTGTAATTACAAAGTTTGGCTCCTTGCCATCCAAAATATTTGTACTCTCAAATGGATACCTAACCAATGCATAGAAAATAAATGATTGCTAAACTAATATATTTCATCTTGCTTCTCTCATATATACCCTCACCACCTCTGAGCATCATGTCAAAGTGAAAGAAAAAATGAATGGATTGGTGTTATGTGCTATGTTTACTTTTACCAGCGCTCACAGACATATTTGATGTTCCATCAATATTTTACTTTAAAAAGTACATGCAGTAGAAAATTGACCCAGTGATAAAGGCATTCTTTCTTTGGAATCTGTAGACAGACATTACAAATTGCTAGGCTAGCAATGAGATCATATGCTGTGGTAACCAATCGCAGATATCTAGCTCATAACGTTGGTGGACACAGAGTGTGTAATCATAACCTGTTTTTAAATGGTGGATGGAGACTGCATTCTAATGAAATGGATGTCAGCTTATTTCCATGTTCCATTTTTTATTCATTCTGTTTAGGGACTAAAATTAAGCTGCTAGATTAGTACCATTGACATGCAAATTAAATGGTTAGGTTAGTCTCCCTTGAGGCTGGGAAAATGAGGTGATTATTATTTTACTCATGTTTAATGATCTTAAAAGAGAAGTGAAACATATAAAAGAACCAATACTTTACTTATCTTGGCAACCAGAGTTGGGGCCTTTGCCATTGGTACTGAGATAATTTAACAACAGACGTGAAAGAGAACCACGAGTTGCACAAGTATGTCAAAATTGAAATTCAACCCGGTTCCCTATTATATGATTGAAGATGCATTCTTTCGAATATATCTTGATCGAACTTGAAAGCGCAAAACGTCAAAATGCCAAAATGGCATATAAGCAAATTCTTTCCCTGGGAAAGAAATCACTTGGCCGCCTTCGTTATTTTGCCGTTTTTGTCACTGTGCAATTTTGGAGTTGGTATATTTAAGGAGGGGGGTGTGTGGGGGGCACTTTATGTAATGTTTTAAAGTTTTGTTTTTTTTTTTTCTTTTTTGGAACAGTGATATTTTTTTCCCCAGGGAAAAAAAAAATCACTGTTCTAAGTGTTCGGGATTGTAAGTATTCGCTTGCATGGGGTCGATAAATCAGCGTTCGCTTTTTTAAGCGTTCGCTGATTTAATATAGACCCTTCAACCCTCATGTGCTCTAGGCTTCAAAGAAAGCATGGTCATACCCTTAATCAGCTATGTAGAAGGTGTAATAGATACCTTTTTTGAAGAAGCATAAAAAAGTCAAGTGTGTTCAAAAGAATTTTGTGTTATTGAACATAAACACAAACAAGTTACTTTTGGTACTATTTAAGTGAAAAAAAGTTAATAAAATAAAGTGAAGTTGGAAACATCATTAGAAATGGTAACAAACGGGTGAAAGTCAGATTTCTGGCAATTACATTGGGTATTAATAAAAGAAATATTGAATTTAAGCAAGACAGGTGCAGACTATAATGCTAAGCTAGAAGGTATTTGTGAAGCACTGGAATGAAAAGACATAGAGCAAAGGGAAGGATATACATTGTTAACATAATTCAGGGCACCAAGAAAACCACTGGATCAAGGCTGACTGATGTGAAAATAAACAAATAAGAAGTGCAAAACCTTTTCTTCTAAACTGTAATACTTAAATTCATAAAGTATTCCAGTGTATTTGTCTTGAGAGAAGTTAGGAAAGGTGCTGTAATTTCTCAGTGATTAAACCAACAGTGATGTGGAGTGTAACAGTCACACCATCATGGATATCTTAAATACTACACAGAGCCACAACAGTGTTGTGTTTCATAACGAGGAGTTATTTACAAGACTCAAACGTTTTCAGGGGAATGTGTGTCTGCAGCTAGCACAAAGGGCTAAATCTCTGAGATGTTAATGGGCTGCTTCTTGTGTCTTGGGCACAAAGTTTGATTCCTTCCACCTTTGTCTTCTTATCCAGACAGTGCTGTCAGGTCACCCTGAAAAGGGACAATTGTATCCTGTTCGATTACCCAGCATATAAATAAGTCAGAAGACATACCATACAATTAACTCCTGATACTGGACCAAATACACATTTTCCAAGAAAATCACTAGTAGCTCTCAGGAATAGACATGAACAAGAAATTATGAAAAGGCAAGTCTTTCTTTATCATTTGAGTAGTAGAGACAAAATAACTGAAAAATGCCATTGTTACTGTTGTAAATTCAAGTAAAGAATTACATTTGTGTTAATTTGCAGCGTCTGAATAAAGCATTTGAAAAAAGATTAGTCATTGTTTCAATGGAAGAAGCAGTCTTAGCAATGTCAAATACTAAGCTTATTTCAATACTACATACACGGACTGATTTAATGAAAGCTAGAGGGAAAACATTGCAGATTATACATATTTAATATATTAATAGAAAGTACAGATTCCCTAGACATCAGTTTTGTGGTTCATCAACCTCAGAGTTATTCCAAAGACCTGTTGCACAGATAATTGAAGGTGAGGAAGATGTTTTAAATGTTGCTGGTGATCTTTTAGTGGGGTATCAGATAACATCAGATAGTGAAACGAGACTTGTACAGCTGGGAATATATATATATATATATATATATATATATATATATATATATATATATATATACGGATCTACTCTTAAAAATCAAAATCCCAAAAGAAGGAACTACACTGATATGAGATGAAAACCGCAAACTCTTAAAAGATCGAACTACAAATTTTTACCTGGCAAATAAACACTTGGTCAACATGCCCCATTCTACACTGTAGTGCAATCCTGGAGTTGATATATATATATATATATATATATATATATATATATATATTTGGGGCCTGTGATGGGCATAGCCTTTAACTTAGGTGGGTTTTATTTAGTCTGGTGTGCGGTGCTTGACATATGGGCAAGTGTTTACTTGCCCTGGTAAAAATTCATATTTGAACATTTTAAGAGTTTGCGGTTTTTGTTTCATATAGATGTAGTTCGATCTTTTGGGATTTTAATTTTTAAAAGTAGAGCCATATATATGTGTGTGTGTCAAACACACTGAAATGTTTGAACACCACATTGCTGATCCTAAAACATGAAACTTTACCCATGCATAAAAGATAACATTTTTGTTTTATTTGGTAGTTTATACCCCCATACCCCATACTATATATATATATATATATATATATATATATATATATATATATATATATATATATAGATATACAAATAGATATTTCCAAGACCCCGTGCTGTACTGTACTACAATGAGGAAAGGGCAACTTGCTGCACCCTCCATCACAAAAATGCCAGCACATAAATCTACACTTCCAACACTTTGCTGAACTTCCCTGCCTCTGTCTCATATTTTTACACATTGCTTGGTAAAAGTTTTCATTTTATGGTAAATCACTTAAAATGACAACTAAATCAATAATATTAGATATAAGAACATCTCAGTACTGACAGCAATAAAAAATAGCAACCATCGCATTCAGTATTACAATCATTCAACCAAATCAGCACGTAAACAGAAAGTTTGACAATCTGAGCTTTTGACCAAGTAAATGGAACCCAGAAATAGAATTCTTCATATCTTACAAGAAATGGTCAAGAGCATTTACAATTGCATAAAACAGAGACATACATCCGGTAAATGTTTTTAAGAAATTCCATGAGTATAACAAAAGAATTTAAAATGGAAACCGACTTTAAAACACTTACATATCAAGCTGACAAATATTTACAAGACACCTCTGAGATTTTGGAATATGGTACTTAATCTATAGAAAGTGAACTACAGACTAGACAAGGAACCACACAAAGCGAACATGCAGAGTAGTATATATTTACCAAAGAAGTGCAAGGAATATGCAAGAAGAATTAGACATTATTTTGGCAGCACCAAAGTTATCGGTGACATAAGGAAAAGGAAAAGAAACTGCTTGTGTTTGTTCTTTCCAGGAAAACAACATTATAACCAGGCCTTAATGCTCAAAGCTGACAAATTATAATATAAAATTGACTAATCAAATTATTAAATGCAAAGAAACCATAAGAGATATAAAGGTTTGACCAGGAATGGTGACTAAAGCAGAGAAAACAGTGTTTGAGATTCATGTTATTTGTGGTCATAATGGCAGTCAAGGAAAAGAAGAGATCTTAGTTTATGTACTACATGATTGTCCTGAGTAAAAGACATCCATGGAGTCACATGATCACAGATCTTTTTTTTATTTAAAAAAAAACTTTTAACATATAGATACAATTTGGAAACCTGATGAATTACTGCATGCAAACTCATTGCAGCCAATATTTTTTGAGACAATCTTTTACCCTGACTGCTGTTTTGCCCTTTCCTTTGAGGTTGTGTGACCTGAAGTATGCATATCTAAGTTCGGATGATGTACTGAGTAGAAAGCCTACTACAGCCAGGGTCAGTTTCCTTACTGTTATAAGAAGAAAACTAATAATTTTGATAATTATCAGGTCCCATTGCATCACACTTGATAAATCATTAGGAATCCATTATGAGTGTCATCCTAAGTACCCCGAGTTAAACTAGGAGACAAAAACAAGTGTTGACATAAATACTGGATTGAAGTCTATATTCTAGAGACAAATGGCACCCTGAATGGTTTATATTATTGAAGGACCATTACTGCAATCCTTGGAACAGCATATATTTTCATGTGAATAGGGTGAATACATACAAATTTCAAGAATGTGGTATCTTGGAACATTCCTCCTACATGGGGACAGCCCTCTTAGAGTCAATAAAAGTAAATAGGAGTGTGGGAGTCCAGGTCCCCTCCATGATGGTGTTATAGTGGGCTCACCCTCTATAAAAGGCTTACAAATATAATAGGACGTTTAAGATTTTTTAAATCAAAATTACAGTTTAATTTTCAGAGTTTCAGGAATCATAGTATCAGGTTGCACACTTCTGATAGGAAGTACTTTCTCATAACTGTCTGTAGCACAGAAATCAGGAATTCAGAAGATTTGGGTTTGAGTGGAAAAACAGACCTATAATGTCTTATCTGTGGTATTCATAACTCTCATAAGCAAGTGGAGAAAATTATCTACACAGTGAAAAATATCATAAGATAGAGCAGTGGAGATAGGTTTGAGAACATTTTGCTATTTGGGGATATAGAAACAATCCACTGCAGGGCCTAAGTCTCCCACCAACTCAGTTGGTAAAGGAAAGAAATTGAAACATCAAATCCCCTGCTTCACCTGTGTCACTTATGTCTGAAAAAATAACTACAATGTGAAGGGAACTGATTACAAATACAACGGGAACCTTACAACCTGCAACTGAAGTAATTAGTCAAATCAGAAGTAAGATTATATGTTACTTTTGGAGAAGATATAAAAATTGCATGTGAGTGACCAAAGACATTTATAGAAGTCACATACTTCAAAGTTTAAAGAGGGCAAGCAGCCACAATCATCCATGCAGAAATGGCACAGGAAATGTGATAGTCAAGAGCCATGGAAAGAAAACAACTTTAAGTTGAAGTTCTAATAAAATCTGTAGTGCAGAAAGAATGTTTCCAAAATGATGATCGCAGAACTGCCCTACTAATCAGGGTGCAAAAGACTGAAGGTATACAAACTGGTCCTTTATTTCTGTAAACATCCACAATCAGCATGTCACATGGTAAACAAGAAAGATAGATTGCATAATGCACCTCATATAGGCTAGTAATATTTCTACAGTATCTGTGTTGTTTATGGAGAATTATCCAGAAATTTTACCTTCTTTAGGTTCCCAAACTTTACATTCTTGCAAATGCAACAAAATATTGATATCCTGTACATAAAAAATCTTGATCAGGAGTGTAAAAAAGACATACTGTTCACCCTGAATGGTTTTGAATAGTTGACATAGATGTTGACAAACGTTTTAATGCATACAAGGACTGGATAGTAGGCAGTATTAACCCCAGCACCCATATTCCTATAGCGATTCACAGAACGCATCAGAGTATTTGGTATTAATTATTCCAAATCCATAGAACATTTACAAAGTGGTTCAAGAAACTAAGTCAGACCTTAACAAAACTGTGTTCTGCTTAAGAGTTCCCCCATCTTTATGTGGCCTGGATGGAATCAGCTGCTTCAGGACAGATGATTTTGATCCATGAACCATGTCACCACAGATTGTATCCAACAATCAAATGACCCCACATTTTATCACTAGCAGTTAGCATATTGAAACCATCAGTAATCAGTAACCATATAGCTCACTTGAAACAATTAAAAATAAATAAACAAGTGTTTTGGAGTGGTGAAAGCCCGTATGCATCCCAAACCAATATGCAGCATATACATACTGACCTCACGATTGCACAAGCAAGAAATAATGAAAACACTTGGTGCTTTGAAATCCCCATATTTAACCTTCCCTGTGCTTGCACAATCCCTCAGTCAGCTAAAAAAATAACAGAACTGCTTGGTAGCTGAGACTTTTGATCACCAGCAGTACATGTTAAGTGCCACATTCAATGTGGTGTACCAGGCCATTAGGGATTTTCTGAATGGGTCCATCATTACTCATTCTGTTATTCATTTTCATTGTTTTTACTAAATCTTTAGTTATTGGATGGAGTGTGATCTCCAGTATTTAGGAAACAATTTTTCTTTTTTTTCTGGAGAGTCTGAACAGTCTGCATAAATGAAACACACACCATCAGTTCCGGTTTCTTTCAAATAAGCATAGCCTATTCAGCTTGCTTGTCCACATGCAATGTTCTTAACTTTGAAGCAAGATCATAGAGGTACATTAGTCAGACAATGCCATCCCTGTCTAAGGATATCAGCATATTTTGCCATATTTGACATACACCTGCACCTTGTAGCAAAAAGGTCTCTAACCACTGCATTGAGTATGTCCTCAATAATGGACTTCAGCATGCCAAAGATTTCAAGCATTTCTTCTTGATAGGTTGGCATGTTCACCAAGTTAAAAAAAATCCTGAAATGCTTCTTCCACCTCCTTGAACCTTTTCAGCAATGTTTACGGTTTCCTGAACTTGTTTAAATAACCATGAGTGTAGCCCCACCTTTGTCTCTTGTGATGAGTAAGGGTTTGCTATTGTCACTGAGACCACCAAAACGTCTTTTCCCATGCAATCTCCAAATTGTTGCAGTGGCTTCTTGACTTGCCATTGCATCTCTAGTGATGAGGAAGTCACCTGTAAGCATTGCTTCAAAAACATTTTCTTCACATTTATATTCTTCATCAGAGTGGGTGCTTGTACTAGCAGTGTATCCTTATGCTACCAACTGAACTGGGAATATCATTCAGCTATTGGTTGTCCATGCTACCTCATAGAATGAGGTCATGCATAGCATCCAGTATGACTCATCCGTGCTACCTCATAGAATGAGGTCATGAATAGCATCCAGTATGACTCATCCATGCTACCTCATAGAATTAGGTCATGAATAGCAACCAGTATGACTCATCCATGCTACCTCATAGAATGAGATCATGAATAGCATCCAGTATGACTCAATGTCACACATCTTTCTGAGAATGCAATAAAAGATTAATGCTGCACTGAAGTCTCTGCCCAACTTTTCTGAGAGGTCCTCTTCACTCTTTCAGGTCTTCACAGTCTGCTTGACTGATGTCCTGAAGAGACAGACCATTTGGCAGCTATTCCATGCCTTTCTCTAGAATGTTCAGAACCTATGGCTTCAGGTCTGATTAGACAACCAGAAAGTCTCTCGTCAGCCTTTGACCTAAGATGAGTATATTTATGAGCCTCTTTGTGATTAAACAAGGTGCTTTCTCTGGATAATATTTAATTTGCACAGACATCTAGCAATGCTTTACTACTCTAGTTCAGACATAGGAGTCTGTTTATTCAAGTCCTTCACCTCTCAATATCTTTGTCATTTCTGATATGAGCAGACTAATTAGAGTGCATGGTCATCAGCCCCCACCATCCTGAACTCCTTACCCACTTTCTCTAACAAGACATTATACTTTATACAGCCAGTTCTCTACATACATAGTTTTCTTGTCTTCTCCTCTCAGCAGCAGTGAGGTAGACTCTTTCTTCACTGGAATAACTCCAACTGTGTCATCTTCAGGCAGAAGCTTTACAGTATCTTCACACCAGTCCAGGGTTTCTCACATAAAACTACTTCAAAATAACAACATGGTCACCCAGATTAAAAAGCCTCATACCACAGTCTATATGGTGCATATACAGATGTGAATCTGACTACATCTAGCTAGACACTGTCTGTGGCTTAGCAAGCAGAAGACTCACCTCTGATGCTGTGAAGATGAGAAAGCTGTGGCTTGTACCCCTACACCATGTGCTTGTACCCTGGTAGCAGGTGCTTGTACCCCTACACCAGGGGCTTGTATCCCTACTCCATGTGCTAGTAACCCTACACCAGGTACTTCTACCCCTACTCCAGATGCTTGTACCCCTACATAGGTGCTTGTATCCTACTCCAGGTACTTGTACCCCTACGTAGGTGCTTGTATCCTACTTCAGGTACTTGTACCCCTACCTAGGTGCTTGTACCCTACTCCAGGTACTTGTAACCCTACTTCAGGTACTTGTACCCCTATGTAGGTGCTTGTATCCTACTCCAGGTACTTGTACCCCTACTCCAGGTGATTGTGCCCCTACGTAGGTGCTTGTATCCTACTCCAGGTACTTGTACCCCTACTCCAAGTGTTTGTACCCCTACTCTAGGTGCTTGCACATCTGCAACAGGAGTGTGTACCCTTATACCAGGTTATTGTACTGCTATACCAGGTGCTTGTACCCCTACACCAGGTACTTTTATCCCTACAACAGTTGCTTGTACCCCTACACCAGATGCTTGTACCCCTACACCAGATGCTTGAATTTATCTTCCAGTACTGGCACTTAAAAGTGGGTTAAGGGAGGTGCTACAGTCTAGAGGTTCCAGCATTCATATCAGGAGTTTCACTGATGTCTCATCTGCCTGAAATAATGGCAGCTTAGGTGAGAGCTAAAGATCCCATGAGGGAAAAATAGGATGAATTTCTCTAGTGAACTTGGCAATGTTTTTCATAGGTGTGTAACTAGAATTTAATTTCTGCTGTGAAAATATGTCATAAACACTTGGGAGATCACCCTGTTCAATGAAAAATGAAATAAAAGTAGCTAGTACTTTTCCATGCCTTGGTCATTTCAGGTTCTTTCCCCATCCTTGAGGTGACAGTCTTCATCTCTATAGCCACTTACCTTTACTGAGGTCTAGGTTTCCTGAATCTCTCCTACACAAGCTCGCCTCACATTAGGAAATGTACCTTATTCCCAGCCTCGACAATGCAGAAGGTCAGCACTCATTCCTCCATTTATCCATTTCAGGCAGATCCTGGACATGTTATTTGGGTGACCTGCCCATAATCTTCTTAATTTCACTGGAAGATATTAACCCTAATCTTGATTCTGTTAGTGGGAAGTAGATACACTTTCAGATAAATTGAGTAGGTCTTTTCAACATCTGAGCAACGAATCAGATCTGACAATCCCATGCAGAAACAGATATGAATCCCTGTCCCAAACCATAGCAGCACCCAACTCAGATAATGAGGATCAGGCCTTTTCCAAGACCAGAGATATCAGCTGTGTATATTTCAGAGATGTTGGGAACCCATGACAGCATTGTTGGAAGTACTGAAGCATCACCTGTAATGATAATAGATGACACCCGCACCAAAGAAACTTGAGTATAAACTGTTTTTCTTTTCTTTCTTTAAATGCCTTGGCTTGGTGGATTTTTCTCAGGTTGCAGTTGTAAGCATAGAAGACTCGAATGGTATTTCTGATAGACCAATTAACAAGTGTTTTGCATTTTTTTTTTTTATTTTTAGTCTGCAGTTATGTTACTTAAGGAAAATAACCATATATCACATGCCTTGCGTTGGTTACAATGCCTGCTGTAAAGAACGAAGTATAAGATGATAGTTTTGACAATGATTGTCTACTTTTATGAGATTAGTAATAAGATGAAATGCTTGATTATTGATATATGTGTTCTGTTTATGGTGAGAGGATGATGGGCATGACAACCTGGGGATTGGGCAACTTAGCTGTGTTTGTGTTTATTTATTCATTTATTTATTTATTTCTACTGCTTCTTAGTTCATTCCTTTGTTAATGTTTAGTCTACAATCAATTTAGGGCAAAGATTACTTTGTAAAGTCAACAGGAAGTTGGGAACACTTGTTTGCCTGCAACTCTTTGCCTTTATATAGCTAGTATTAAGTGCTGTGCTAATTGTCTTTCCTTTTCTTATTCTAGTGTGTCACCAGAGCTTTACTTGGTGCGTTTTTTTTTTTTATTATTTATAAAGTTAGAATATAGAGTTGGTGTATACTTGTGAAGTGACTTATAAAACAGTTTATTTCAGACAGTGGATGCTGCAAGATTAAAAGTAATCAGGGCAACCAGGGCACCCAGACATATAGATAAGATATTCTTTTGGCGTCATGGAACATAAAAGATATCTCATCTGTGATAAAACTGCAGGCAATTATGAATGCATTAATTAAGCATGAGGTACAGATAACTCTTTTGCAAGAAACCAAAATTAAGAAGAGCATGGCTTGGCTGCCTTTCTGCAGGTGGAAAGGGGACCCGTTTTTCTCATGTTGTACCTCATCCAGAAAGGTGTTGTGATTTTAATTCATCACCAGTCAGACTGGAAAGTAGAGTGTGTGATAACAGTAAACAAGGGTGAAGGATTATGATAAAGTTAATCACACCATTTGGATGAGTTATCATAATTAATTACAATGGCTCTAATGATGATACACCCATACCTTTGAACACACTTAGTAGGGACTTGTCTGAATTGTACTCCCCAAGATATATGATAAACATGGAAGGACAGTATAATGTAGCTATGGATATGATCATGAATAGAATCCCTAGAGGGAAGCTAAGATTACCTAAGGTAGCTAAAAATACTACAGGAAATTAAATATGGTTATCAGCTAGTTGATGTCTGGAGGACCCTTAAACCTACAAGCTATGACTACACTCATTATTCCAATGAGATATTGAGCCAGCTATACATCTTCTTAGTTTCCCATAGTGCTCTTTCTTTAATGACCACTTCAGAGATTCTTCCCCAGGCTCTTGCTATGGTCATGTTGCTTTACTCTGAAACGCCACCTCACTGCCATACCACTCTCCAGATTTTAGAGCCACTTCTCTTAACTACACCCAGCATGATGACTAGTTTGAACATTTAGTGTGGACAATTTAACCAATACCATGTCTAGGACATGGGTATTAATGTTTCTGAAACTTCACAAAGACCTTCTCAATCTTGGCAGTTACAGACTAATCTCTTTACTGAACACAGACATTAAGATATTCACTAAGGTCTTTGATACTAGGATAAATCAGGTCAGGTAAATCCTGTTCCTTCAAATCATCTGGGTTTTATAAATGGAAGATATAGAGGACCAGATGCTATCAAAACGTGGTTTAATATACAAAGGCTATGTACATTAGAATGCAGTGAGACCTATATATTGGTGCTTAATTTCAATAAAGTCTTCAATGTTGTTCACTGGCTATTTATTTGGAAAGTTCTGAATTATTATATGTCTCACCAAGATTTCATCAGAAGGGTGAAACTGTCATACAAGACCACATGGCACATATTTTTACCAATGACATATTATCTTAACCTGTCACACTTATCAAGGGTACCAGAACTTGTCAGAGATTTGGGATGGATGACTAGGTTTTAAAAGGCCCTTGTGGTCATTAGCTAGTAAACACTCATGAACCTATGAACCAGAGGGATCCAACAAGGTTGTCCTCTGTCCCATTTCATGTTTGTGTTAGTAACATCACCTTTAGATAGATACATAATTACTAAGCATACTACTTATAATATTACTTTTAGGGAGGAAGCACTTTATTAAAGACTGCATCATTTGGCTGAAAATGCCAAAGAACAGGCTCAGATAATTTTAGAAGATTTGGATTTTGTTTCCAGATCTATGGGTCTTAGGATCAGCAAAAATAATCCCCACATTTTTCCATTGGGAGAGTCCATCTCCTCTTCAAGAGAGATGTTATAGACTCAACCCCTTAACTGAGTAACAGATGCTACAAATCTGGGTATAAAATTTAATATGGATACAAGCAAATTGTTTAATGATAATATGACCTTACTTCACTGAAATATTTCAAGATTATTTGAGGAAGTAGAAAACATTACTAATGCATTTCTTGAGCAGAATTTAAAATGTTTTCCCTTCCTAAATTTCTGTTTATTGTTCATTGGCTTCCTCATGCAGCATTCTCACCAATGGTTAAGGAGCAGAAATTAATATTAAATAATGCATGGGAGGGGTCTCACCCCAGAACTCACCCCAGAATTAGTCATAGAACACTGAATGTACATAAATCCTGATAACTCTGCTTCCCTGACTTTACTGCCTATGAAAATCCTGCATTTACTTGGTTCTTCTATAGAATCATACAACCAAGTAAGCCTATATGGTTTAGAAGTGAATTGATTGTACATAAACTGGTTATACTAACTTCCATCAATGTGCAGTCTTTCAAAATCTGGGATCCAGAAGGTTTGGCTGTATGGCTGGAGAAAATTCATACTAGTAGGAAAAATAAAAATAAGTTGGGACATTTTTAGTACATTCACATGGAATCATACATGCATTACTCTTGATAGACATACCATATGATGGGATGATTGAGTCAAAGTGGAAATGCCATTACATTATGATATATGGGACAAGGCAACAAATATTCCTTGTACCCTGAGACAGCTTAAGCTATGATTCCCTGGTTTAGCATTTACCTGGTAGCAGTATTTGCAGATTTTTATCCTGGGGAAAGAAATAAATAAAATGCCCATATACAGTCACATGACTGGTCATGTAGCCAATCTGGTTTACAGTTAACTTAATGAGGAAGAAGGTTGGGCATGTTTGTCAGTGTCTCATGCACTTGCGTTCACCATCTATGTTAACACTATTGATAAAAATGGAATGAAATGTTGGCTGAGACCCTCAGAGAAGGCGTGGCTGTGCTTTTTAATGAGTCTTCAAGACAATAGATGGCTGGTAATTGCCAGATTTACATTTATCAAGGTGTTATATCTTTGGCATCTTCCTCTTATGGTGCTATTCCAATGTGAAATGTCACCCCATAGTTCTTGTTGGAATTGTTAAGCTGAAAAATACAAATTCATGTTCTCTGAGCATTTGAGCATGTCACCCAGCGAAACAACTCTAGTTGAAGATAATTGAAGGATTACATGGGTTGTAAGAAGGTCATTATCAGTTTCTACAGATGAAAAATGATGGTTGTTTAGGGTTGGTCAGTCCTTATATGGTTTGGCGGTTTGGGAGGTACATGATATATATGAATCCAAACAGCAATTACCACCCAATTAACCAATACATTTTCCAGTTGGAAAGACTATACACAGATAAGGGCCAAGGAGAGTCATAAAGCAAATTACAAGCTTATGGAGTGGAAAAACCCTGGAATCAATATGCATAAATGCAATGAATCTTGGAGTTTCTTTGTGCATATGCTGATATGAATATGATAAGCTTACTTGAAATGAGAACATAGTGTCATGGTATTATTGATTGAATAAGTCACTATATCATATCAGTGAAATGTTTATAAATGTATAATATTATGGCGATTAGTGTTCTTTTTCATATGTTCATATTTTGTGTTTGAAATCATCAGTTCTACAACTGCTAAGTAAAGTATTTTAAAAAAAATTGGCTAAGGGCATTATTCTTTTACAGTTGCTTTGCAGTCATATACAGATGCCACTCATTTACATATACTTACTACTATTACATGCCTACTTTTTGTTTGATTCTACACAAAAACAATGTGGAATAGTTAGCATTTTAGGTGCGCATCATTTTCAAATCTGCTTGCATCTTCCCTGAGCCATTTGAGAAATACTGTTCTGTACTATTACTTGGTTTAAAAGTAGCATGTAGCTGGCTCTGTAGACCCTTTGCTGTGCCCTGAAGTTTGATTGGCAGGTCCAGTAATGGAGGAGCCAGGCAGGGAAGGGGAGAGTGAAGGTGTACACAGAGCTGAATCTTGGTCAAATGGGGCCATAGCAGGGTAATGGAACAGGGGCTTACCCTACACACACAGCAGCCCCCTCTTCCTGCAGCCATTCCAGTGTCTCATTAGATGGCTCTTTCTCCCCAGTTACATAAACACTGCTCAAGCCTCTCAGTGTACACACTATTCTCTTCTTTACTTCTACAGTGATTACAGCTATTTGGATTCAACTGAACACTTTTATTGCTTTTATAGCACAAAATCTACTAGTCATTTGCTAAACAAAACAATAGAGCCTCACACTGAAAACAGACCTAGCTTGAACAGTAAAATGTCTGCCCTTGAAACTCACAGTCATTGAAACAGCATTGAAACCTGCATTCACAAAAAAATTCATCTGTCCAGTGGCAGATAAGTTTATCTTTGAGCTGTTTTCAAACCATATGTCCCTTGCACCCATTTTTAGGACCATGTAGACATGTATCTGTTCTTTGATTCACTTTCCTGATTGTATTAAATTATATTACTTGCACGATACAGCATCACTTCTTAGAGTACATTTAAATTTACAGTTTTGAATAGTTTTCCAGTAAGCAATGAAATAAAACATATGAACCAACAATGGCAAAACTACACATTTCAGAATATTTCAATTATAAAAGGCCACTCTATATCAGACACTGTACATAATCCCTGCAGAAGTAAAAGTCATTTGAATAATTCCATATTAAAGAGATTTGTAACTAATGAAGAGGTTGCTGTTTGCAAACAACTTTAGATTTCAGTGTTTCATCTACAAATGCAGTGCTTGTTGCCCTTGAAGAATGAATTTCCTAATTTACATTAACAAAAATAGTAAGCTAATAATATTGCAATAGGGAATGGATGGCAAAGAAACAACAGGTTCATACCTACTAGGCATCTCATCCAAAGGAGGATACATGTAGGGCTGTAGTACCCCCCCCCCTTCTTAAAGTGCAACACAGTATCAGCAATGCATCTATATGATGTGGGAGTAGAACCTATAGCCTTCTGCATCAAAAGTAAGCATGCTACCTGTTGTGCTACTAACACTCCTTTCCAATTTTATAGCACAAACAGTGATGACCATTTGTTAAACAAAACAGTTGCACACTGAAAACAGACTTAGCATGAGCAGCAATAAACTTCTCTTCCCTTGAAGCTCACAATTCCATGAAATTGCACTGAAACTCGCATTTCCTTGAAAATTCACTGAAGCTCACAATTCCTTGAAAATGCACTGAATTTAGCCCCTTAAAAATATACTTTGAGTGCTCTAGTGGTTGCTGTAGAAGATTTAGGCTCTTGTCTTCTGTAACTAAGGTTCAAGGTTTGAGCTTGAGCAAATTAACTAACCTGCCAGCTCTGACTAGGGCATTACACACACACACACACACACACACACACACACACACACACACACACACACACACACACACATACTTCAGATGCAGTTGTAGTTTGTCATATGCCCTTGAAGAAGAAATTTAACATTTTTTATTTTGTTAAAAAGTAAATGCTGTGGTAGCCCCCTGGATAGTATTCCACCTCCCAGTGAGTGGGCCCTAGGTGACTGCCTAGGTCACCTAGTGTTGAATCCAGCTCTGGGTATATGGTCTAATAGCCCTTTCCATGGAGTAGGGAGATTTGCATGCACTCAGTCTCAAATGGAATTATATGCAGTTTTCCTGGTGAATACATGGGGAAAACACTGTTTGTGGTTCTTGTGCAGAGTTGTGGCTACTTTGTAGGAATTCCCCAGGCAGAAACAAGAAGATAGCCTCCATAGTCAGCCTATTCCAGTGCTTAACCAAATGCATGCGTGGTCAACATGGCACAAGCAAGAGAACAACTTACCACGATGGCTACCTAAACTATGGCCTCTACTGTGCTGGCTAACTCTTACTCTGGTGATGGAGTATAAATGGGTCCATTGATTGAGAAGGGGCTAATGGCTGACAGGCAGCAAAGGGAAAAAAAAAAGAAAATAAGAAAAAAAGAAAAAATGTAGCATGCAGGCGTGAAAACACTATAAATGTGTTAAATGTTTAGGTAGATATTTCAATTTTCCAAATATTGCTAGAAAAATATTCTGAAATATTTGTTTTAAAATGTTCTGCTCAATATCTTCTCCAAAGGAAATGAGCATCTAAATAAATGGTTCATTTTTTAAACTAAATGCACAGAACATTCAGACATGTATTGCAAATTATCTGTGTATTTGCCAAAATGTTACAAATACTTAGAGCAGGATCTGTTAACATAAGACATACCAACTGAGTGACAGCTTAAAATTCTTCTTATACATATTATTTACATCCTCTTTGTGAGAAAGCAGATTTGTATGGCTGAAAGAGTCTTACTCAATATGCTGACACTGTAACAAAATCACAGCAAAAAATAATGCAAGATGTATTACAGAAGACTATTCAAAAGAAAAAAAAAGAAAAAGTGCATAGCAGGCTGTGTTGCAACAGCTCAGAGCACTCCACTCAAATGTTCTGAATATTTTTTACATTTCTTTAGATTATAGCCCAATGATCAGAATGCTGAATGAATCTGGACAAATACTTAAATACTTAAAAGTATCTAAGCATTCAGACTATTGTTTCAAATTCTCTAGATTTATTTGTAAAATGTTCTAACTAGATGAAAAATAATATTTCTTTGGTAGTCCAAATGCTTCTAGGACTTAGATACCATGAACACAGTTCAAAGCCCACGATTTGTACACAGCTCATGCAGCTGTGAGAGGGTTTGTGGCTAGCTTAATGTTCAAGATGGCTGACTGTGATGCAAGATGTGCAAGATGGCTGCTTCTGATCTGGATATAGGATGTTTATGAAGAAAAAATGTAGTTCAGTGCCATCTTCTCTGCCTCCTCGCCTCATCAGGAAAGAGGGTAGGCAAAAACCTTTTACACTTATAATGAATAGTTTCTGCAATGTAGCAGTGGAAAAGAAGTACAGAACCATCTGTATACCACAAAGCTACAGTATATAGGTTCATAGGTTCATAGGTAGGTACTAGGCTATCTGCCTGAGTGTATTTATAAGCCTAGCCAGAGTGTGTCGGCTTTCACCGCCCCATTGATTAATTAACTGATCCTCTGTCATGCAGAGCCAATGAAGTGATCCCAGGGGTATATTTTCTGTTACCCATCCACTCGTCAAGGTTTCTCTTGAAGAGTGTTAGAGAGGGGCTCTGCCTGATGTAATTTGGAATTTTGTTCCAAAGCATGGGGAGTCTCTGTGACAGGAATCTATCCCTGCAGCATGTTCGATTTATCGTTGTGGCGAGGTTTAGCTCAGAGCACATGGCTCGCAGTGACTTGGATTTCTTTAGGTGGAGCATGTCCATCAATTCTGAGTTGGACATGGCTTTGTAAGTCAGGCAGAGATCACCTCTGAGTAAGCGATATGCCACTGAGTACAGCCGGAGTTTTTTCAGTCAGGCTGTGTAGGACATATGTTTGAGACGAGTAATCCTCTTGGTGAGGTACTTTTGTGGTCTTTCCAACTGTTGGAAGTGTCTTGTGAGGTACATCCCAAATGGAACATTGTACTCTATGATGGGTCTAATGAGTGATGAGTAGAGGGGCACTATAACCTCTTTATTTCTAGATGCGAACCCTTTAGTAATTAGATGGGCCACATAGAAGGATTTCCTAACTACTTTGGCTATATGATTGTCAAAGGAGAGATTACTATCTACCTGGGTCCCCAGAACTCTTATTACCTCTTCTGTATTAAGGGGGCTGCCACCTATGTGGTAATTCATGGGTGTTTTGTTTTTCACAAATGGGATGACTATGCATTTTCTGGCATTTAGCTTGAAGCCATAACTTTGACACCAGGTGTCCATCTTAGGAAGGCCCTTTTGGTGGATGTCTGTGTCAGCCGGAGAGTCAATTATGGCTCCCACTTTGCAGTCATCGGTGAACTTGATTACCCGTAGTCCTCCTGTGTTTGCCTGTACTTCTGAGAAGTATATGCTGAAAAGTAGGGGTCCCAGGACTGAGCCTTGTGGGACACCACTTGTGACTGGTTTAGAGTCAGACTTGGAGCCCGCTATTCTTACCGTGTGAGTTCTATCTGTAAGCCAGTTGGCAACCCATCTCGTGATGTAGGGGTTTATGTTCAGGCTGGTGAGTTTTTCTGTAATACCCGAGTGGGGAATGGTGTAGAAAGCCTTGGCGAGGTCAAGGTAGGCTGTGTGAACCACCTTTCCCTCGTCTATGGCCTTGGTGACTGTCTCGAAGAAGTCAACCAGGTTTAGTAGGCATGATCTGCCCTTAACAAAGCCGAACTGGGTTGGGTCAAGTGTTTGGAGGTTCCGAATGTCTTTGTTAATGAGTTCCATGATGATGTGCTCCATAGCCTTGCAGACCAGTCTAGTCAGGCTTATGGGGCAATAGTTACCAGGGTCAGTTGTGGCCCCTCCTTTGTGGAGAGGAATAACAGTTGCTGTGTGCCATTCTATAGGCACGTAGCCTGTGGAGAGGCTGAGGTTGAACAGCGTGTTTAGGTGGGGGGTTAGTTCGTTCTGTAGTTCGTGCAAGATGCAGCCTGGGACACCATCTGGTCCCATTGACACTGTGTTTTTGGCTTTTGAAAGGGCTGTTTTCACCTGTGCATCTGTGATTTTTGGGACACTACAATTTTCTGGCATTGTTGTGGGCCCTTTTGGAGGTGAGAGGGGGGTAAAGTTTGCACTGAATCTATCTGCCAGGATGTTGGCAATATCAGTAGGTTCAGTATATTTTGTGCTATTGTGCACTAGTTCAGTGCATATCTGTGAGTTGCCACTTAGATTCTTAACATAGCTAAAGAAGGCTTTGTGGTTATCTTCTGAATATTTGGCTATTTTTCTTTCGAAGTTAACCTTGGATGATTTCATGAGGGACCTCAGTTTCTTACTGATACTGATCAGGGATGTCTTTCTTTCTTGGGATTTGCTTTTTTCTGAACTAGTTTCCTCCTTCTGTTGTATAGCCTGCTTATTGTAGGGATCCACCAAACTGGTTTCCTTCTCTTAGATGAGTGAGTCTTGGTTTTGCTAGGGATGGCATGATCCATCCATTATTGTAGGTGCTCATAGAGTGCATTTGTAAAGGTTTCTGCATCTTGGACAGTGTTATCCTTTAGATTGGGGGCTGTGAAACTTACCACCTCTGTCTTAAGTAAGGGGAAGTTTGCTTTAGAAAAGTTTTTTACTGTGGTTTTCTTTAGTTGGGGATGGTGGTGGGGTATGGACATCCAGAGTGATTAGTTTATGGTCTGATCTAACCAGTGATGGGTTGACTTCCGGGTCTAGAGGGAAGGGCTAGCCCTTGCTTTGTTACATCATGTTAGGGAAAATCAGTGTAGGTCTGAGTGCATGCTTTGTGATTCAACTTTTATTAAGAAATGACTAATGAGTCAGGCCCATCAAACATGATCCCTTCAGTACTTCACATGTCTTAAAGACTTTTTGTCTGTGGCCTTGTATGAATTTGCAAGAAGTACACAGTATAAGCAAAAGTGTGTTCTCTGTGAATCAGTCAGGTATGCAGTGCACTCTGTGAATCACCCAGTTATGCAGTGTGCGCTCTGTGAGTCATTCAGGTATGCATTGGGCACTCTGTGAATCATTCAGGTATGCAGTGTGCACACTGTGAATCACTCAGGTATGCAGTGTGCACTGTAAATCACTCGTGTATGTAGTGTGCACTCTGTGAATCACTCAGGTATACAGTGTGCACTGCAGCATTCAGGATTAGGGCCTGTCTCAGAAAAAGCTCCACTGTAGTACATGCTGTCCTACAATGGGCTGTAGTCATTACTTATGCTGCTAAATGTGTGCTCAAATACACAAATAGCCAAGGATATGCTGTCTGTACTAGCCAATATACTACAAAAACAATAATTTGATAGTAGAAATATACACATTTCATCTGGGTTTAAAAAGGCACTATTGTTGTAATAGGGGCTATTCAACTGAAACAATTACCATTACCTGTTAGACTAGTAAAACATGTTCAAAATGTCAAGGTCCTGACTGACTATTGGGCAGGTAACAGGATGTATGACCCTGGTTATCTGTGGATGCAGACACCTAGATGATTTCTAAAGTCCTGAAGCTGTAAGTTAAACAACACTGTAAGACGGCTGAATGCAGTTCTTTTCCAAATTCATGTCAATTGGGATTCTATATGAATGCCAACCAGCACCTATAGACAAATGTCCCAAGTCTTCTAAACACGTATGCAAACAGTCTTTATACATTGAATACTGACACAGATTCTCATAGCATTAAAGAAAATGTAGTATTTTATCATAACATTTCATGAGACAATGGTCTAAATGTATGTGAGTTCACAGATAAAATCAGTGAAGACTATTTTTACACACACACACACACACACACACACACACACACACACACACACACACACACACACACACACACTGTCTTACCTACAAGTGAACTGAAGGAACACCAGCTTACCTATAGCATGCCTTTGTGGTGTTGCAGGAAACCAGATCTAAGAAGAAATTCTACACAAAGACAGTGAGGAATGCATATTCATATTTAAGCTTCAGCAGCAGCCTACCTGAACTATAAGGTGCTTGAGTCTCTAGCTTCAAGTCAGTGGTTTTCAAGTGCTTGGGACTTTAGCACCTGTAAAGTTCCCACGTTGACTAATAGTGTTGACTGTTGATTAGTTTCCAGTAGAAGATTTCTCTTTTCTCTAAAAAAAAAAAGGTCATATTTGTAAGAGAAACACTGAGAATATGCCGACGGGTTTACATTTATTGAAGATATTAACATAGTAGAAATATCTGGCTTTTTAAGTTTTAACTATGGATTGCAATTATGCATTTTAGATGTATGAATATAATTAACAGGATTAAGGCAGGTTTAGGGTGAAGCAGACGTAAGGCACAACCCCATTGGCCCATTCAGTTAACTTTATGTGACCATGTAAAAATTCCTTTTATATCCTGGATGGCCTGGCCAGGTCTAGACTGATTGATATGATTCAGAAGAAAAAAAAAGTGGTAGTAATTACCATGGTGGTTTTCAATGCCTACATGGTTCTATTATATGTATTTGTTTAAGAAACCACAGTATGTGTATGTAGAAAAGCTATAACTTCCCATAGCAAAGTGTTGCTTACATGAGAATAAAATAAAGTTTATTGCTGTCCATTTTCAAGCTTAACTTAGATCTATAAATGGGAAACAGAAAATTAGCCCTAGGACTGCCCTCTCTACTACTAATTGACAGAGGCAACTCTTAAATGCTTTAGCCCATGCATGGATCACCTCAAATTATCTACAGTATGAATCCGGCTATTCCCATTAGGGGTACAATATATCTATCGTTCTTGGGATGGGTAAGGCCAAACTATAACCAAATGGGATAGATTATTTTGAGCACAAAATGGGAAATTGCTTAGGATTAAAATGGTCACCGAGGACAGCTAACCTAGTATTAACTATGAACCTGTGGGAGTGATTATGGAAAATTGGTTTCTATCAAATGCATATAATTGAGTCTCCTACTTGATAGCATTGCCATGCAAATTCTGCAAATTTGTATTATTGCTGGGGGCATGTTCTCAAGTACATTCTTACTGGATGAAAACACTTAATTTACTAGAGAAACTTGAAAGAACAGATATTAACACATGAAGCATTTTTAGACATATTAGAAACATATTCAGACACAAGTAAATTAAAAATTCTGCTGGCGGCAATGGTAACTAGATGGATGATAATAGTTTGGAAAGCCTGTCCTATGCCTGATTTCTCTTTACAAGAATGGTGAGGTCTATATTATGACTACTTGCATTGTAACTAGAATTCATACATGTGAAAATGAAGAAATGATTTATGGATGCAACAGCTATTCATTACATTCCTATTTTCCTAGATTTATTTTTCCCTTTCTCTTTTCCTTCTTTTCTGTCCTTTTCTTCTTCTGATAGATTTGTTAGTTATGCATATAATTTTTTTAATGAATAAAAATGGAAAAGAACAACTTAAGAAAATTGCTAGTCTGTATGTAAGTGGAAAGGAAAGAAACAGTGCCAAGATACTGTGACATTTTGTAGGCTGAAAGATCAGGACTGAGGCCGGAAAAGTATTTGAAGTTAGTGTTAGTTGAAGCTTTGGACTTCAGAAAATGAGTAATTAAAGTTTATCATAATACGAAGGGAGTTATTTTTTTAAATTTAACAACAATACCATGTAAAACTGAAAAGAGGCGATCAGAATAAGATCTATAACTCATAGTAAGACCTTTAGTTGTTGGGATAACCTTGGAATGTTGCTATTGAAATACCAAGATTCGTAATGTGTTAATTGTGTAAGTTTCCCTTGAATGTATTCTTATCATTGTATAACAATATGTGAGGTTGAATTTCTTCCTTTCTGTGCATATATTGTAAATATGTTAAATTAATAAAACTTTTCTTAAAAAAAGAAGGTTATACTCAAAAACTAGGTTTTATTAATAGAAATTGGGCTCAGAGAATATAGTGATGTGATGAAAAAGAATGGAAGTACCAAATACCAAACACGCAGTAATCTCTGCATTTAATTTGCATGCTGGCATAGTAAAATGATCAGTTTAATAGCAGTAAGAAGTGACAGTGATGCTTGAGAGAACATTTCAAAACAATTCTGTGATACATTTCCACTGTAAGTGGACTGAATTCAATCTGCCAAGGATCAGAATCCTGAAACTCCATTCCCCCAAAAATACAAAAACACATTTTTAAGTGTTTTTTGCAGGATAAGTCCCACCACCCCCTGAACATATATGTACCATTTCCGTGGCTGCATCAACTCAAAGATGGGAGAAAGCACCTCCAAAAAGGACATCACTGATGCCACAACTCACTGACAGTGATTCCCTGTAGAGAAGTTTCAGTCCTTAGGTAAATGATGCTTGAGAATTCAGTCTTCATATACCAGTAGGGTAACAACTGTGACACATCTGTTGTGAGATACTGACTGACTTGAATAGTGACTTTCATAAACATTGTTAGAAGTTAGAGTGTCAAACACCAAACCAGGTAAGCAACAAGATTAGTTAAAATGTACTGAGGGTGGTGTTAGACTGTTAAAGTACTGCATGGATATAATTAACAAGGAGAAGGTAGGTTTAAGGTGAAGTAAACTTAAGGCACAACCGCCTCATTCAAGTAAAAAATAAATACATAAATAGAAGCAAGAAAAACAGATTTAGTAGTCTATGCAAAAATAAATAAATAAAAGTAGCATTGATCATTGCTGTACCTAGTTATTGCAGTGTCTTACCCCCATCATGCTACTGTATTCAGCTCACATCAGACCCATCGTTGAGTACAATGCCCCTTCAGCATGTACCTGACCAGGTGCATGCAGCAACTGGAATATTCACATTGTTTCCTATCAAAAAGAATACAGGGCATTAACAACATATCCTATGCAGATCACCTCAAAGGCATATCCCTATACACTGTCTGGAGACTGTTGAGGGGTGATCTGTATCTGGCATACAAGACATTCCAGGATCCTGCTCAGATGGACCTCTTGCATATCTGAAAAAAAATAGCATCAGAACTACCCAATCCAGAGACTTAATCCTTGCTTGTAACATAACTAGGACATGTTCAAGTGACATTTATGTGTCTTAGAGAATATCTCTTCTCTATAACAGGCTTCTCATCCATGTGAAGCAGAGTTCTTCCTTGATTCCTTTCAAGCATAACCTGGACCAGTGGATGGAAAATCAGAAATTTGCCCTGGTCTGTAACCTATGCCCCTAATGGATTGTTTGACCACACATCCCCAGGCTTACAAATACCCCTAAAATAATCTCTAGGGCACCAAACTTGTTGGAAACATTTGAAGTGTATAGTAAGGCTTAAAAAGGCCCTTGTAGTAGTTAGCCTAGTATATATCTATGAACTTATGAACCTATGAGAGACACAAAGTCATAAAATACCAGTATTTGCATGCAGAAATTACATCAATATGGAGAAAGATACTCAGATAGCTCCAATCATAGTAGTAGGAGTAAAATGAATAATAAAAAAAATTTACAAGTGTACTTAAATATGCTACCAATACATTTAACTACATAGGAATTACAGAAAGAGGCAATTCCGGGCACATTGTGGGTGCTGTGAAGAGCACTCTTGGCTAACATCAGTGACTGACACAATACGAAGTTCATGCACTTTAATCATACTTTGACTTACGAAAGGGGTCCGTTCCTGTCATGGTATTAGAAGCCCAAAATGCTTGGAAAAGTTAAACCAGGAGCATTTAGTGAAGCGACTAATTTTGCCAGTTATTGAAGAAGCCTAATCTACATGGACAGCTTTACCTAGCTTAATCCAAAATCTAAACACTTTGTAATTTTGAGAACAGACAAATTTAATGTTTAATCACAATAAATAAGGACTACAGTACATATATAGCTATTTAGAATTCCTTTATAGTACTCAAAATCTGCAGTAAAATGCATTAAACCTGAAGTTGGAGTACATTTTCTAAGCATGGAGGGGTCCCAAAATGTGCATTAGTGCTTATAAATAAAAGGTCATCAGGTATTTTAGTCTTTACATATTAGGGAAATTACTCAGCTACTGTCTACTTATTAAAAGATTGCCCTCTTTAATCTTACTGTACAGCTTTCATTAATATATCTATATGGCCATGCTAAATCTTTTCAAGCCTTTCTAGTACCAATCATACAGTTTAGAAGTAATTCTTGAATCAAGTACCTAGATGCATATTTAGATAAAAATATTGTTGTTCACAGATTGACAATACCATGAGACAAGAACATCAAAAAACAAGCAACCCAAGTAAAGTAAGTGAATATATGACAACTGAGGCAAAAATTAAAAAAGAAATCCACAAAATTTGTTTTGCTTCCAGAACTCCTTTACAGATGCCTTGTAACACATTTAATAATTGCAGTCATCAATATAACAGGGCTGACAAATGTACTAATCAATATAACAGTACTGCCCAATTTCCAAGTACCAGTGCTATTAATGATCAATTACTTATGTGTCTGTGGCTGCTGAGTTTAAACTACACTATATAACACATGCCAATTATAGACTAATCAATGTCTCCATCTGGCAGCCATGATGTGCTGGTACAAGTTTCTTTGCATCTTATATCCTATCATAGAAACACAGCCAAGTAACAATGAGACACCTGGTCATAATCTGCTATATACCAGCTACCTGGAGTTATCTACCTTACACATGCTTGAACATAGGAACAATACTATGTAAGCGATCACGGGAACCATAAGATGCCTAGCCATACACCTTTACGTAGACACATTTAAAGGGTCTCACCACCCCTAACAAGCACTTAATAGTGCTCCCATCCAACTAAGCAGGCCCATACATGACAATTCTGGTGTACAATTATGTCTACCCATCCAGCCATTAAGACTAGCCTTAAAGGTAGTCAGAGTAATCCATTTCTTAACCTGCTGTGGTAGCTTATTTCATCAACTTGAAGTATATTATTTATTATTTATTTATTTATTTACATTTGTTGACCGGGAAAATCCGACTGGACACAGGTCCTTTTTCAGCAGAGGCCCGGTGAGAAAAGCTCCACAATTAAAACAACAATTAGGAAGCTATACCTCCAGTGAGTCACATTTATTTGTTGGTGTATATCTATGTCTCCAGTAAGGGGGTTTTTAGAACTACTGCTTTTCTGTATAAATAAGAGAGAAGATAGGACTGGGTCTTACTTGGCTCAAAAAGCAAGAAACAGATCACCTCTGAACAGCTGGTAGATTGCTGAGTATAAGGATAACTGGGAAAATCTATCCGGATATCTGAGGAATTCAAGGCCTTTAATTTTTTTGGTTAAATCATCGGAACATTTGCCACTGAGCAGCATGATTAGATTTTAGCATACTAAATGGAGAGCTATTTTCAATGATATGTCTGATAACAGAGGACTGCAGTGATGTCATGACTTCTTTGGATCTTGAAGATATTCCCTTGGAAATTTATTTTGCCTGATGGAAGGATTCCTGACTATTCAAGTTCTACAGATGGGCCTTACAGAAACAGATGCTTGGTGCCAGAGCCATGGGATCGAGCTCAATGCCAAGAAATGTATAGTTATCCCCTTTGGGAAAAAACATGTACCCATGAATTACCACATAGGTGGCAGTACACTAAACACTGAAAGTGTGACAAGAGACTTAGGGACACAGGTGGACAGTGGTCTCACCTACGATAACCACATTGCCACAACAGTCAGGAAATCCTTCTATGTGGCACACCTCATTACTAAGGGCTTTTCATCCAGAAAAGAGGAGGTCATTGTCCCACTGTACTCATCCCTCATTAGACCCATTATAGAATACAATGCCCAGTTTGGTATGTACCTCTCAAGACATCTGCAGCAACTGGAAAGGCCGCAGAAATACCTCACTAAAAGAATCATAGGCCTAAAGCAGATGCCCTATGCTGACCACCTTAAAAAACTCTAGCTGTACTCTGTGGCATATCGTCTACTCAGACAATCTCTGCTTAACATACAGGGCCATGTCAAACCCAGAGCTGTTGGACATGCTACACTTTAAGAAATCCCAATCCCTTGGAGCCACATGCTCCAGGGATCTAAACCTTGCATTACAATAAACAAAATATGCTGCAGGAATAGATTCCTGACCAAGAGACTCCCCAGACTCTGGAATAGACTGCCCATATATGTCAAGCAGGGCACCCCTTTGGCCCTCTTCAAAAGGAACCTTGACAATTGGATGGGAGAAAGGAAATTCACCCCGGGGATCACGTCACTTGCCCTGCTAGACAGTGGTCCAGGGAAGTAAATAGTGTGGGAAGAAATAGCTAGGGAATTGTTATGACTAGGCTTGTATAGGCCCTAGGGCTGATAGCCTAGTACCAACCTGTGAACCTATGATGGAAACATAATGATGAAGTGACAGAAAGTTGTCCCCATAATGACCCAGGTCTATTATTTTATTTATTTATTTTACTTTTGTTTACTGGGATAGCCCGGCTGGGTAAGAACCCATTTTCAGCAGAGGCCCAGGAAGAAAAGCTCCAAAAAAATGTTACAGAAAATTACAGAAAAGGAATTTCAATTTAAAAAAATAGTATTAACATTATTATTAATATTATTATGACTACATCTGTTTGAAGAGGAGTACCAGATATAACATATGGGGTGGGCACATCTTTTTTTTGGAATGCTACTGTGCTGCACTTTTTTACATTTAGCCTGAGCCCATTTTCAGTACAGCAGGTATGTGCATATTACACTCCTTGTTTTAATAGTTTAGTATCAGTGACTGAGCCAATAATAGTCTCCAGCATGCAGTCATCAACAAACATGATCAACCACACTTTTGGGATATGGGCTTGGATGCCTGCAAAGCAAATGTCAAAGGGTAAAGGGCTAATCTGTGTGGTACCCTACTAGATAAAATTTTAGGTCTAAAGAGGGAAGCAGCAACTTTCACATCTTGAAATATGCTGGATAGCCAATATGCAATCCAGGGGTCACTTTTGTGGTTTACAATAAGTTTATCTAATTTTCCAATAATGTATGCATGGAAAATAGTGTCAAAAGCCTTGGCTAGGTTAAAATAAGAAGTGTGTATGGAATGACCACTGTCTATGGTCACTGTAGCCTTATAAAATAAATTTACTTGGTTCAGAAGATAGAACCTACCCTTTACAAAACCAAGCTGAGTGAGGTCTAAATCAGTTAATTTATTTATGTCTGCATACATGTGCTCTACTATGATATATTCCATACAAGGCCATTCCCCCGGATTCTCTATAGCTTGCACGGCATGCAAGGTCATTGCAGGAGCTCAAGCAGGCAATATGTCTGCTGTGTGATCAAGGAACAGCCTGCAGGGCCATGCACAAGCGCTCCTGCACTAATCCTGCACAGACTAAGCCCTTGTTCATAGGTTCATAGGTTCATAGGTAGGTACTAGGCTATCGGCCCTGGGGCCTATACAAGCCCAGCCAAAAAGGTACCCTGGCTTTTGTCACCCAAGAAAATTATTTTCCTGTGCACTGTCGAGCAGAGCCACAGAGGTGATCCCCGGGGTGAATTTCCTATTTCCCATCCAATCATCAAGATTTTTCTTGAAGAGTGCTAATGAGGAGCTTTGTTTGATATAGATAGGTAGATTATTCCAGAGTATGGGAAGTCTCTGGGACAGGAATCTATCCCTCTGGCATGTTCTGTTTATTGTGGTGACAAGGTTTGTATGCAAATTACCCAATTTGCAGGAACAATCTGTGCAAATTAGGTGATTTTGCAATCCATGAAGCTTGCAACCATCTGTGCAGAACTAGTGCTAGCAGAAATGTACTCAGTTAGTAACTGAGTACATTTCTGCAAAATCCAAAACGGAGCTGTGACAGATCCAAATAAATGCTGCATATCATGAAGTAAGCATGCCAATGGCCAAGTTTAAGGCCATTGGCATTGCAAACAGTAAAAAAAACACAAAAATCAACTTTTGTTTAGCTGATCTCGGTTGTTTAAGTGTAGGGCAGCGGCACACAAACAGGATTGGGGGGAAAATAACAAAATGAACCTAAATTAAGCAATCTAACTAAAATCAGCATTCGCTATGCAAGTCAACGGCAGGCAGAAGACAATATGGCCAATAAGTAGTGGTTGCTAAGGGGGGAGGCTCAGTGTGAGACATGTAACTAGCATTAGCAGGCAATCCTATGCAAATGAGGGGAAGGATAGTGAATCCCAGTTTTCCCCAGCATATGAGTCAGGTCCCAACAGTGTAAGAGTAGGAATAGCTTGGTGCAAGCCTAGGACTTACGTGACATCATGGGTGTGTGAGTCAGGCATACTGTAAGTGGACTGGAGCCTTGTGGCTCGGGTTTGCTCCTAGCTTAGCAAGCTAAACTAGGGGGTGTGTCTAAACTTGCCTGGCACTCTTTCCAAAGCCTAAGCGGGTGTGCACACAGCACACCGTGTTTTACAGGGAAAAAAAAGAATTTAAACCAGAAAATAGTAGCAGTGTGCACATTTGAGCACTCTGTTTTATGTGGCGTGCACCTGGGTTTAAACAGGAAGGCAATGGGAAGGGAAAACAGCGTAGGAAGGTAATCAAGGAGAACTAGCTTAGCTGGCAGGTGAAATGTATCAGAATCAGCCAATTGCACAGGCAGCAGACCAACCCAGCTCAGAACACTACTATAAACTATGCATACACCTTCCCTCTGGTTTTACCCATACTCTACACCACCAGTGTAAACAAGCGGGGAACTGTTAACTCTCACAACAGCAAAATGATAGGGGCTGCAATAACTATCATACAACTTGTGGAAGAGGCTGAGGGTGGTGAGGATGTGAATGCTGTCAACCAACCCACATTGAGTAGACGGAGAAGAGTGTACAGACCCAGGGTAACCTACCAGAAGCTACATGAGCTGGAGATAGTGGAGTGCTATAGGGTGGACAGGGATCTCCTACAGCAAATTGTTGAGCTGTGACATCCACGCCTGACACACAAAACTAACAGAGGGGAACCCATCCCAGTGGATACCAAGGTATGTGTAGGCCTACAAATACTAGCTACAGGTACCTTCCAAAGGCCAACTGAGGAGATGATGGGGATTTCACAGGCATCAGCATCCAGGGTACTCCCCAGTTCCTGGATGCCATGTCAGCACATGTCGGTGAGCACATATATTTCCCCAACACCCATGAGGCGTTGGCCAGCAATATGCAACTGTTCCACCAAATAGCAGAATATCCTGAGGTAGTGGGTGCTATAGACTGCATGCACATATGCATCAAAGCACCACGTGGTGAGCGGGGTACAGTCTACATCAACCACAAGGACTTCCCTCCATCAACTGCCAGGTCATGTGCGATGCCCAGGGCATAATAATGAATGTGTGTGCTGGCTGCCCTGGAAGCTATCACAATTCCCACATCTGGTATCTGACGCAGCTATACCAGAGATTTGCCAATGGGGCCATCACTGATGGTCACCTAGTGGGGGATGCTGAATATGCACTGGAGCCATGGCTGATGACACCTATCAGAAATGCACACACACACACACACACGAACAAGAACTCCATAATGAGACGCACGCACAGGCCAGAATTATAGTAGAGGTTGTGTTTGGGATGCTCAAGTCACGGTTTCGGTGCCTGGACACATCTGGTGGAGCCTTGCAGTACTCACCAGCTAGATGTACCCAAATTGTCCTTGTATATGCCATGTTACATAATATGATCCTGCGGAAACAGCTGCAGCAGGAACAGCACGGGGCAGGGCCACACAGCCCCCCACCATTGCCAAGGCCTGAACAAGCATAAAGTGACTTGGAGGAGGAACAACCTGAGCCTGCCCCAGTAGGCAGAAGGAGGCATGCCCAGTATGCCCTGGCCTTGGCAAAGAGGCAACGCATAGCACATACACTGACACAGGAGGTACCCAGGGAATAACACCTCTCTCTAACTCTCTCATACAGTAAAAGGGGATACCAAACATTACACTACCTGTGCTTAGCCATGTGTAGGGAGTGTACTATGTGCATCTGACATAGGCAGCCCTGCAGCACCACCCTCAATACTGGGACACCCACAAGGTAAGTGACTCACACATGCCAGTCAGGGGGTTCACATACCCAACAACAGTCACAGCCAGCAGGACAGGTATATACAAACACAAACAAAGGCTGTGCTATGGCCTCTGAATGATGCCTATGAGTAACCCCCCCAGGCCTACACAGACAGACTACAGCAGGTCAGGCAGTGGGACATCAGTTCTGAAGGTTAGCAAGTCAGAAACTAATATGAGGTAATTACAAGCTAAGATCTGTAGTACACTGGTATGCCTCTAGTCAGCACAGACTAAAATGGAGTACCCAACATACCAGTACAGTCCTAGCAAATGTGTAATGTGTCAGGTGTGCCTCCATCCTACATAGAAATGTAGTAACAGTCAGGTGTGCCCCCCCCCATCCTGTGGAGAAATGTAGAAATAGTCAGGTGTACCCCCCCATCCTATGCAGAAATGTAGTAACAGTCAGTGTCAAATGATCTATGGTTACCCTGCAGAGACAGCATGCTACCTGTAGGTGTACAACACAAAAGTCAGCACTGCAGTACAAACTACCTAGGCTCAATCCACACATTCAGTACAGATGGCCATACTGGGCATGCCCACACACTTAGAGAAATGAAGGCAATGTCAGTCCACAACATACTGAAAGGTCATACTGGGCATGCTCACACACTTAAACACATGAAGGCCATGTCTGCAAACACCAGTGGACCAGACATATCTGTCAGCTGCAGATATTAGTGCAGACACTCCTCAGTATTCACCACTCATGCTTTGTACACACAGTGGATAGGAATACAGATATATATGTAAGGACAACACACTATAATAAGCCAAAGGTAGACATACATAGATGTGTGGAAGAGGTTGACTGTGACAAGGAGCCATCCAGGCCTGTCCCACCCAGCACACAGCCAAAGGGTCACAACCACATGAGGGTCAGATGTCACTTACTGCAGATAATAGCCACCAGTATCTGTCAGCATTACAGAGTATGTGGTGCACCTGCCAGCTGTGCAACATGACTGTTCAAGGAAGTAGTTATCTAGCAGCTGTATACACATACCTGTGACATATGACCGAGGTTGTGCCTGCATGTGACATGTCAACCCCTAGATGAATGGGTTATGGCTCCTGCACACACACTGCCCTCCCCATAGCCTTACTATGACAAGCATGCTGAGATCATCCACTGTGAAGTACACCTTTGGGAAAGGTTTAGCCCAGTAATCTCTGTGGCGCGTCCCATAACTGTGCACTGCTGTAGTGTGATAAACTAGTTAGGTAGGAGCTAACCCCAGCTTTGGCAACTGTGTGTGTGTGTGTTTGTGTGTATGTCTGTCCATCTCTGTCTGTGTAAAGAGCAATGCTTTTTAGGGTGGTCACACTCCCTAGAGTTGAAATGCTCTACTTTGGTAAGGCTGCTGATGTCATTCACCTAGAAATATACCTCTGAGAATGTTATATCCCAGTAATCTATGTAGCATGTCCCATAACTGTGTACTGCTGTAGTGTGATAAAATAATTAGGCAGGAGTTCTAACCCCAGTCTTGACACCTGTGTTTGCATGTGTGTCTGTCTGTCTGTGTAGGGAGCGATGCTTTTTAGGGTAGTCACACTCCCTACAATTTAAATGCTCTACTTTGGTAAGGCTGCTGATGTCATACTCCTAGAAATACACCTCTGGGAATGTTTCATCCTAGCAATCTCTGTGGCTTGTCCCATAACTGGTAATGTAATAAAATAGCACTGCTGTAATGTAATAAAATAGATAGGTAGGAGTTCTAACCCCAGCCTTGGCAACTGTGTGTGCGTGTCTGCCTGTGTAGAAAGCAATGCTTTTTTAGGGTAGTCACACCCCCTACAATGTAAATGCTCTACTTTGGTAAGGGTGTTGAGGTCATCCACCTAGAAATACACCTCTGGGAACATTGCATCCCAGTAATCTCTGTGGTGCATCCCATAACTGCATAGTGCTGTAGTGTGATAAAATAGGTAGGAATTCTAACCCCAGCCTTGGCAACTGTGTGTGTGTGTCTGTCTGACTCTGTTTGTGTAGGGAGCAATGTTTTTTTAAGGTAGTCACACTCCCTACAATTGAAATGCTCTACTTTGGTAAGGCTGCTGATGTTATCCACCTAGAAATACACCGCTGGGGAGGTATTAGCCAGTAATCTCGGTAGCTCATGCCATAACTGTGTACTGCTGTAGTATGATAAATTAGCTAGGTACATGTTTTAATCCCAGACTTGGCAAGTGTGTGTTTGTGTGTGTTTCTGTCTGACCCTGTCTGTGTAGAGAGCAATGCTTTTTAGGGTAGTCACACTCTATACAATTCATATGGTCTACTTTGGCAAGGCTGCTGATGTCATTTACCTGGAAATACACCTCTGGGAAAGCTATAGCCAAGTCATCTCTGTAGTGCGTGCCATAACTGTGTAATGTTATAGTGTGATATAGACCTCTGTTAGGGGTTCTATACCCACACATGTTGGTTGTGGATGTTTTGTGTGTGTTGCAATGTCTGTGTAGGGAGCAATGCATTTTAGGCTAGTTACACTCAGTACATTTCAAATGCCCTACTCTGGCAATACTGTGGATGTCATTCATTGTGAAATACACCTTTGGGTAAAGAGTTCTCCAAAAATCCCCATGGTGTGTCCTATAACAGCCCTGTGATGCAGACCTCTGTTAGGGGTTCTATACCCACACATGTCGGTTGTGGATGGTTTGTGTGTGTGTCACTGTCTGTGTAGGAAACAATGCACTTTAGCCTAGCCACACTCACTACAATTTGAATGTCCTACTTTGGCAATCCTGCAGATGTCATCCAATGTGATATACACCTTTGTGGAAGGAGTACTCCAGTAATCTCTGTGGTGCGTACTATAACTGCATAGTGCTGCATTGTAATAAACTAGTTAGGTAGGGGTTCCACTCCCAGACATGACAGGTGTGTGTGTGTGTTTGTAACGCTTATCTAATGTGCAGGTGAGTGTGTGACACCTGGGTCCAATGTGGAGTGGGTTTTGCAAATTTCTTATATGGTGGCCCTAGTATATATCACAATGTCCACTGTACAGGGATAACAGATGTGGAATAGCCATGAGGCTGGGATGCAAATCCATCCCCATACATGTGACATCAAGGCCAGGCAACCACAGTATTACCCAGAGCACACTCTCAACCCATGTCTCATACACACACAAACACACACACACACACACACACACACACACACACACACACACACACACACATGCCGAGGCAACAGCCAATATGTGGGTAGTACATTGCATATTGGCCACTGATAGTAACTATGGAGTGATTGCAGTGGCCTACAGAGGGCATGGCACCCTGCCCATCTGGCCAATAGGTACATACATACAGACAGCGCACCTTCCCCATGTTCCCCACTGGACATCTGCAACACCTGTGGTGCCATCACATGTGACCCACAAAGGACATACCATGCCGGAAAACATGGCCTGTATGGACAGATGCCACTAACACCATGGAATGCTGCTAGCATGCTATCAAGGTTAACCTGCTGTCCATTACCAGTTCCTGCTACAGGTGGCCAAGACTGGCACATCTGATGATAATCTGTGTACACAACATGGGCCCAACACCCCAAGTACAGTTCCACATGTCACTGTACATGCATGTGGGAGGTGTGCACATCCCAGACACCATCCATGTCATGGACTAAGGAACACATACATGGCAAGTGATACACAGCACTGGCCACACGCAATAGTCACCCAGGTGACTGGATGGATGATACAATACCCACCTGTGTGGGCAAATGCAGAAACCACAGCCCTGAGCCATAATGCAGACCATTGTCATGTGGCCTGATGCCAAGGTATATCCATCACCTAGCCTTGTATAGCCATCTGGCACAGTCGACCACCACATACCAGTGCAGAAATGCACCCATGCATGCCAGTACTGGCACTCTGTGGGTTTGTAAGTGTGTTGTATGATGCGTATGATCACATCCACACTCACTACAACCCCTAGTGGTATACTGAAGCATGCTGTCTGATGTCAGACACCTCCCAATTCCATTTGCCCATATAACCTCCGCATGACCCGTGTGGTGCATGTGATACCTGCACAGTAATGTGTTGTGGCAGTCTCACTAGTAATGACCTGTATCCCTGGCCCTGCCAAGTGTGTCAGTGTGTGTGTGTCCCTGTGAGACTGTGGCTGTGTTGAGACTGGCACCTGTTCATGCGGACAGGCACTTGTACTTCACCTACCATATAGCTACCATATCCCGGTTGCAGATGTCACTCACCATCACCTATATGTTCTGAGTACTCCACAATAGGTAACCTATGTGGTGCATCCAATGACTGTATAGGACTGTGATAGCACTGCATATTCATCAGGGGTTTGATACCCTGTGCTGGTAGGTGTGTGACACAAGCATGCTTAAGGTTTACTCTCCCACCCCTCCCTGATTTGTCATTGCCTCTGTCTGCCTCTCTCACTCCCTCACTGGTGGATGTGGAGACTTACACCTGCTTTGCTTAGGCAGCAGCATGTGCATTTTAAGTGATGCTCATGATCAGCTGATGGCCTCTGCACAACTTGCAGCCCTCCCCGAGCTGATTGCATGTGGAACAGCTGTGGTAACATTCCCATAGCAATTTGCATGGAAACACACTCCAATATCTAGGAACATCATGTTGATGTTGGGCCTTTCCATTCACTGTGAGCAGGAACTCGATCTGTTGTTTGGCAAACAGCATCTCAGATGCACTGGGGATTTACCTCTGACAACATACACTGTGGAAACAGGCCAACACACAGGAGGGGGATGTGCCTGACCTGACTACAGACTGTAAGTGCTGCTATACTGCATTTGGAGTAATGTTGGTTTAACAGGGTGTGTGCAGATATGGCTGTCCTACATGTATTAATACCTGTCATGTCAGTTCTATGTTTATGAGGACTCCCCATCTGTAGGGTCATCTACAGACTGGGCAGGGTGTGGTGCCTTTAGTTTCATGTGTTACCCACACTGCATGTAGCTGTGAACTGCAGAAAGTAGTGTGAGGATTGTAGTCTGTAGATGTTGAAAGCCGGGACAGTTACTGACTCCGTATCTCTCATAGGACATATTTTGTGACAAACCCTGTTACAACAGTAAATGTAATATGCTATCACAGCAAGATGTCAATAATGGCCAAGTGTATGTGCTTCCAGCCACAACTCTGTCAACCTTTGTACATATGTCATGCATTAAGAGGTGCATATGTGCTGCACACCATAATTATTGTCATGATATCTGATAACAAGCCAGTGAGATATCAGACTGCTACACGTTATGTACAGTAGTGGTTATATTTGATGACATAACCTGGACATTCTGTGGTTGCTTGTACAGTACTGAGGTCTGTGTACTTATGGTGAATGTCAACAGTGTGTGTATTGTCAATATGTACCTTGGCCAGTGTACAGACTGTGGTAGATGTCATCATTCTAGGTCCTGTCCTATCTGATGTTACATGCTGTTCCACTGTATGTTAACGTATTGGCTTACATGTTTGCAGGGCCATACACACACATGTCCCATACCACAGACAGGCATCATACCACACTGTGTAGTGGCCCAGTATATGTAGGGTTAGTGTGTGAGTGACACATATGAGGATGGTGTTGAACAGATAGCCATATACTGTAATATTATGCTAGCTTACCATATGTGGCTGTGTTCACATTGGTTGTGGTTACGCACTTCCACACAGGTGTATCTTACCCTGTGCTGTGACATGCCTGTAGAACCTGCTATATATGCAGGTACATGTGCATTTCCCCATAGGAGATGTAGGCTAGTGTTAAGCCAGTCTGCCTGTAGCCTGCACAGTGCTTTGTTACATGTCTAGCAGCTTAGTGTACTTACCCAGTGAGATGTCATGTGCAGATACTTGCCAGATGTACTGCTGGGCCTCCCTTAACAGTCATGTATATCAGATGGAGGGGTGGGATGCTGTACAGATGTATGTCAATATCTAGTGGGTAGTATGTGGACATGGCACCTCTGTACCAGCAGTTATTATGTGTTAGGACAGACAGGGGTGTGTGAATGCATAACCTATCAGGGCGAATGTATATCAGTCGTTATATGTTGTACCCATCTACATGGCTGTTTAACATCCATATTGTCAGGCTTGGTCCACATGTTCTACACTAAGGGGGTCTGTGTATACTTCTGGACTGTACATAGTGTGTCAGAATGTCCACATCTATTGGCCAATATCTCTGCTGCAGTCCAGAGGAGCATTATGTGCTTGCAGCGGTACTGTACTATGATGTCCTTAGGGTGTCTGTCAGTCGCCAATAGCGGACATGTGAAAAGCAGATGTGACCTCCCACAAACACCATGTCTGTGAAGACAATCCCTATTACAGTAGCAATAGTCTACTAATATACCTGCTATACATACCGACATCCCCCTGCGCTATGGAGTTGGGACTATAGGAGCTGAGGTAGGGCTACATCCCATGTTCAGGACATATGGTGAATATATATGTACATATGATTATCCAGATATTTATGTAGATAATTACACATGTACATATCGGCATATATAGATGGGTGTGTATATGTACATAGATATGCATATACACACCCAGATATATACATATACAGAGCATTATATGTCTACACATATACAGATAGTGATACGTATGCACATATACGTATACCACGCTGCCATTCCTGCCAGCAGTGCACTGCTGTTGTATCCCCCACACATAATGTGGAGTTGGGGCCACATCTGTGTGGGCTTCACCTACACAATACATGTGTGCCCATATGCATCCAGAGGCCAGTGTATGTAACAGTGGTATATGGCCCAGTATTATTGAGTCTAGTGGCGGGATGCACCATACATAACCTAGGCTGTTACAAAATGTGGGGGTATCAGGGGTGAGCTACCGTAATGTATCTGGATGTACAGTACCATACATTTCACCTATCTTGACATTACTTACATAAACTGGGTTACTACAGGCCTACTGCTTCCTGCCATACAGACTGTTTTGTTTGCCAGTGTGCCTGTGATGGTGTCAGCTATGCCTTGTTATGTATCAGTTACATCCCATTTGGCCATCTGAAGTCTGTACCACCTAGTGATTGTGTACAGAGTGTACATAGGGGTTGCTGGACTATACACCTGCATCACTTACTGCTGATTGTGTGGTGTCCTGTAGCCCAGTCTGTCACTGAACTGTAATAGTGCACAAATAAAGGTATTCCATTTTCTGCAAACCTGTGTGTGGTGTTTTATCCTATGATCTCGTATGGGGGGCTCATCCAGTGTCCAGTTGTTAGGGTGTTAACTGTAGGCATAGTGGCTGTTCCATATTGTGTGCGCCTACTACATGAGTATCTTACTGTACATATCTCTGCGTGTGTATGTAGTCACATATATATGTATGTATATATTTATATATATATATATATATATATATATATACATATATATATATGTGTGTGTGTGTGTGTGTGTGTGTGTGTATCTGTATCTGCATATATGTGTCTGTGTATATGTATCCTGGGGATGTTGATAGCATCCACATTTTACATTTCCTATGGGAGCCAGACTGTATTGCATGATATGTTACCACTACCAGCCTGACATCATACGGGTGGGATGAAGTACTGTTAACATCTTGTGCCCATGTCGTGTCAGGACCTAATTATGGGATCTGCAACATGGTTGTGTATTGCAAGATAGATGTGTTTGGCTGTGGGGGGGGGGTATACATATTTGTGCAAGTCATATATTGTTTGGGGCCTCTCAACCCCATTAATGGTGCATGTGGACATTTATGATTTAGTTAATCTCCCACATATATATATAACTATGTCCGTATATACCTACATAGATATATATCTGCTTGCATAAATGTAGCTTTCTGTTTACATGTAGACATATATATGTGTCAGTGTAGAGGTTCATAGGTTAGTACTAGGGTTACTGCCCTTGCGAGCCATTTTCAGCCTAGCCAATTATCCCCTGTGAGATTCAAACCATGTACATTGTGTTTGTAAGGCAAACACCTTAACCATTATGTTGCGAGAGTATGTAGGCATTTGCATGTATATATGTTCATATATTTATATATATATATATATATATATATATATATATATATATTTTTATATATATATATATATATATATATATATATATGTATATATATTCCTAAATATATATATATATATATATATATATATATTTCTAAATATATATATATATATATATATATATATATATTTCTAAAAATATATATATATATATATATATATATATATATATATATATATATATATATATATACATATTTATATATATCTGTGTGGATATTAATATATTTACACACACACATAGATCTAGATGTTGGTATACATTCTATGTACTGTTGCATGACAAGGATGGATGATATGTTTCTGAAAATATCATTTTTTATGTATATCTGGCATGGCTTAGTGGTAAATCACTTTGTCTATGGTATGCAGGGTCCTGACTTTGAGCCTTGCAGAGGCTGTTTGTTTTGTTGCTGGGCAGAACACGGGCCATTGGTTACAGAGTGATTAAGGCACTTTAATGCAGTTGTAAGCAGGTTTCCGCGTGTTTGCATGGAGGTAAGTACTGCTAACTTCTGGTTACAGTTTCTTATACTCAGTTACCTTCTAAATTGCTTAATCTGTGTAGGCATTGCTTACCCCATGCAAACAGGCTTAAACCCGCTTACTGCTGCTTAAAAGTGCTTACTCCCGCTTACCCCCACGCTAATTTCTTTAAAAGAAAAGAAAAAAGGGTTGATAGGAAAGTGGTGAAAAAGGGCACACAGAGGGAAAGACAGTAGGGAAAATAGCTAGGGATGTGCAGGAAGGGTGTAGGGAAGGTCCATAACTGCCCATTTCTTCTACAGCAACAGCTGTGCATATACACTGAATTTGGAGGTAGATTTGGACACTCAAACCCCTGGGAGAGGGGTGAGGACAACAATAATATGTTGTGATGCCAATTAGACTGGATTACATGTCCAGTGGACACGTGTGCAAAATGGACAGCTATGTATGGGGCGAGATTTTATTGTGGGAACATATTGCCCTTTTTTTTCAGGTGAGAGTGGGATTTTGGGGATGGGTTGTAGGTATATTTGGGGAGGTAGATTGGGTAGGTTAACAGCCAAGACACACAAGACACATACAGGGGCAGTATATGACACATGTGGTGGGTGAACACCTTGATGGGGAGGGGTGTTGGGATATCGGAAGCCCACAAGCCCCCTAGTGGTAACAGTGGGACTGAGGTCCCCACCCATGGGCAGTCACCGCTGCACCTTCACAGCCCCAAAAGTGGCTGTGCTGTGGACTGAGCTGCAGAGCCAGGCTGACTAATTGTGACATGTGGCCCTCGAGCTGGCGTAGAAGATCACCAACTGCTTGTTGATTGCTCTACGCACCACGACCCTGACCTGGCATGGGTGACAGGTGCCTGTCCACACCCACTCCCAGGGTGGGACGAGCCCCATCCCCTGAGGCAGTTTCACCCAAAGGTGGTGCAGGACCAACGGACAGGGAGGTCTGGGGTTGTGCCTCAGACATGCTGGTGCCCGGTGCCTTGGCCAGCTGAGGTGGGACAGGTGGGTCCGCTGGGACCGACTGTCCCAAGCGTGCTATAGTGTTTCGATTTCATCATCATATATGGGTTAGTAATAGTCAACACATTCCAGGGTTAGGTATAACAGCATGCATAATTGTTCCCATTAACCCAGACACCAGATACGGAACAGGTGCATAGCAAACAAAACACATGCGTATATGGGACCACAGTGGTAATAAGAACATCATGCAGGTACATTGATGGCACCATGCCAACAATGTTGGAATAATTCAATATGGCACATGCATGGGAACCAATAAAATATTTATCAAACAATTGGACATTATCAGAGTCAGTACATACCACTTGGAATGGGTATGTTGATTATTGTTGGAGATAAGGTGGGGGGAGAAAGATGTCAATTAACAAGTAGTATATTCCTGTAGTCCACATTATTTTCCTGGTCAGTGCTGTTATCTGTACCTTACAAGTCTTGCTACACTACCCTATAGCCTTATTTTGGTCAGTGATATGGCTGTCATCACCATTACACATGACTTGGGTTTACCGGAAGTATACACCTCTTACCTGGTATACCTGTGGAGGGAATGTTTGTTAATACTGACTAACTGTTTGTACACATATGCCCCAGATTCTGGGTTGATTTCTTGCACTATGCTATCCAACTCTTTCTGCACAGTCTCTGGCCATGTGTTGACCACCTGCTGGTGTGCCTGGACATATCTAGAATATTGCCCTCTTCCACCTTTAGTGACCTGACACACACATATACATGCTTTCCTACATAGTTATGTTATGTAGCACAGTGTGGGTGACAGTTACTAGTGATACTTTATTATTCAGAGAAACTGCAGCAATCACAATCCCCTACAAAACCAGGGTGGACAGTACCAGTACAGGTTATAATTGTCTGTATTTCTTAGCACAGTGTTTGTATCCAACGTACCTGTGGGAGCAATGTTTGTTAGCGCTACCTGACTGTTGCCACACAAAGTTCCAGATTACACATTAGTATTATGCACATACATCTCACTCTGTTACTGTACACACTCTAGTCACAGCTTGACAACATGAGAGTGTAGATAGGCCATACTTGAAATATTACTCTCCTAACAGTTTCGGGGGTTGCTACAGTGACAGGTGTGTTCTCATGATGGTTGACAATCACTTGTATTCCCTGTTTGCTGGCTACACATCTGGGATCATCCCTCAGACTTACCAGGGGGATAGGGGGATAGGCAGCAGATATGGGCACATATTCTGGACATTCTGGCCTCTTGTGTACAGTTGTGGGGTATGAATCTGTATGCAGTCTGCTTCCACTCCCAGAATTCAGACCATGGCTGTGTTTGCTACAACTTAAACACTGTCCATCACAGTTGTGCCTGCTATATTGATATTGCTGTATATCTCCAATCTGCTTTCTGTCTTATTAATCCCCTGTGCTTATGCATTCTGACCTTGTATAACAGCCCTCTTATAAAGAATTCCTAGACAATGTAGGACACTGTGGGTGACAGTGATGTGCAATACCTCATTATTCAGAGCAACTGCATATCATTCTTGTATTTCTGGGCACAGTGTTGGTATCTGACAGACCTGTGGAAGGAATGTTTATTAGCACTACCTGAATGTTCCCACACTCAGTACCAGGTTCCACATTACTATTATGCACATACATCTCACTCTGTTACTGTACACACTCTGACCACAGCTTAAAAATTTGGGGTGTAAATGAGACATACGTAGCTTCTTAGTCACATAAGGTATTGTGCCAGGTTTGTTGTCATAGATGTGTGTCAATCAGTTGCATTTCCTGTTTGCTGCCTATACATCTGGGATCATCCCACTGATTTCCCAGGGGGACAGGTTGATAGGCAATAGTTATGGGCCACTTTAATAGGCATTCTGGACATATCTGTACAGTTGTGGGGTATGATTCTGTATGCAGACTACTACCACTGGCAGGATTCAAACCATGGCTGTGTGTACTAAAAAAAGCAACAGTTCACATCTCAGTTGCATGTGCTATTTGGTTTTTGTTGGCTGCATTTTTCCTGTTTACTGTCTATGTGTCTCTCAGTTGTGCTAAACGGCCTCTGGGGATTACACCTGTCATATACAGGCATTCCTATACATTCAATTTATGGTGCATGGTGTGGGTAACAGTGCTTAATACTACAGTACTATTACATGATTCCAAGTCTACATTACCATATGATACCAGAATGTACACATGCAGTCCAGTAGTTAGACCTGTTTTGTCAGGATATTACAGTTTTATTGCCATACAAACAATATGAGACTCTTCCTGTCATATTCTTTAGTGTATGCAGTACTTGCCTTGAACAATACGGGTTTTATACTAGCAATTAATTTACTACTACTTTATTTTTATTTCCTATGACAGTAAAAGCATGAGTATTACTGACCTGCCTTGCATCGCAACCACGCCAGGTGGCAGATGTGGGCCTCCTGGTTTGCGGCCCACTCCATTATAACTGTGGGGGACATAAGAGGAATATTTAGCCATACCTATCCATGATATACTTGAGCTGGCACTTATTATACACATAATGGGGTGATACACACTTCTGGAATATCCCCTGATGCTCTAGCCTTTTGGAGCCACTCCTCCAAGAGGTCCCCCTTCCACCACTTCAGGTCGGCATAGTGGTGCCTGACCTGCTCAATAGTTCGGAGTATGCCAGTGGCACTGTTGAGGTCACAGGATAGATAGTCCCAGGCCTGCGCCTTATATTGGGAGCTCTAGTACTGGCCCTGCAGCAGTCTCTGTGCATGGTCTTTAACTAGGAGTCCTGCCATGACCTTGGACTCCTGGATGCACCAGTGATGTGCCCAGAAGCACACTCCTTCTCCCCTTACTGCCATAGTGCCTGCAAGGGGAAGCTACAATCAGTTATGAGATGTATTCCCACCTCTTCGGTTTAAATAGGGCCAATTTCCTGCACTTTTCAGTGATTGGCCGATTTTGAAAAGGCTAAGCTATGGGCAAACCTGCTTACCTAAGGTTAGCATTGTTTAAAGGGGTATACCACTGGGCACAAAGAGTTAGCTGGTCTACACATTGCTCACACCTCCTAAGCTGGCCTGTGCAATGCTTAGCATTGCTTACATTAGACCTTCATTATAATGCCTTTTTGCCATTGTGTTATTATTCATTACACCTTATATGTATGCCTGGTATCCCTGATTGATGTGTATGTACACTCTGTGGTGTCCTTGTGTTTTCTTGGGGACTTCAACACTCTATTACAATTACATCTCACTTCTGGGCTTACTGCTGTACTGTAGTTCACATATTTATGTTATGTAGTGGGTTATGGCACGTATGACTGTATACTGATGCCTTCCACAGGTTCAGTTTGGTTATACTATGATGAGGACATGTTTACTACTACCTCATTCATCTGTATTTCTGTGATGGTGTGGTGGTTAACTACTGGGGACTATGGTGTATAGGGTCCTGGGTTCAAGACCTGCATGGCTGTTTAATTTGTTGATGGGCAGAACAAGGGTCGTTGGATACAGAGTGATTAAGGCAATTTTGAGCAGTTGTAAGCAGGTTTGCATGATGGTAAGCACTGCTAACCTGCCGTTACATCTTCTTACAGAGAGTTAGCTTTAGAATTGCTTAGCCAGTGTAGGCATTGCTTACCACCGTGCAAACAGGCTTAAGGCCATTTACTAGTGCTTACATATGCTTATTTGTGCTTAGACCTGCTTACTAGTGCCTTATTCATTATGACACTGACACCTCACATGTGCATTTACTGCAGTACTCCGGTTCATAAATATATGTTACTTAGTGGGTTATGCAGCAAAAATATTGGTCATAACGTGCTTTGCCATGTCAAATAGAATGTGCTGCATTGGGACTCAAACCGGGAATGCCTGCTCGTTAGGTGAATGCTCTGCCCACTACACTGTCGCTGTGCTGCTTCATTTGCATATATCTTCCTTGTTATCCTCTTCAGCCTTTTAAGCTGCTTTAACCATAGCTAAGTGATGGGCACACCTGTGCACCTATGGTTAGCTTCAATCGGATTTAAAAAAAATAGGGTTTCTTCATTTTATTACTACATTCTGTTGCTGTTATACACAAGGGGGACTGTTGGTGGGGATATGCGGTCACCTGTGAGCGGTTTCGCTCATTGCATGCCCCTTTCTACTGTTCTACATTGCAGGGGTATGTTTATTCTGAGAGCTCTGCTCTCAGACACAGCCCCTGCTCTCTTACATGCTCCATGTAAGCCTAGGAGCTCTGGCAGTGCGCCTTATTAATATGCATGGCACGCTGCTGTCCTGCTCTTGAACGGTCACTTCCATGCAGGACTAACATAGTCCTGCATGGAAGTTTAGTTAATCTGGGGGCATATCTACCACTAAGTGAGGTAGGCAGCTGCCTAGGATCTGTTGCTTGCTTGGGGGAGGTCAGCCACAATAGTAATTAAAAAAAAAGAAAGAAAATAATTGTCTCTACTCTGTACAGCCCTAATGCACAGTTTAAAAAAATAAAAAGTTTCCCTGCATTGACTTTGCTTAGCCTGGCCACAACAGTAATTAAAAAAGAAAAGTTTCTCAGTAGTTTTCTTGGCATCCAGATTGTTATGTGATGTTTTCAGCCAATGAGAGGTAGATACCATGTTTACAGGCAACAAGATCCTTAATCTTTTGGTAAATCACTGAGGATTAAAATCAGTCAATGTTGGTCCTGTTCTGATAACCTTTTATGTAATTTTTAAGTAGGCTGCTTTCATTCATCTCCACTTATGTGGAACATGTTTGATTTTGCCTCATATTCATGGCCTGTCCATGTGTAAGTCATTTAAGCAGACAGTGCTTTGGGGCAACTAGAAATTTTGGCTCCTCAGTGGTCACCTGCACTGCAAGCCTGGTAACTAGCACCTAGTAACCAGAGTAGTTATGGTGTAAAGGAAGGAAACCGATTGTAGTAACAGAAACATCACCAAATGAGCCATGTTCCTTGGTTGTGACTCTTGGTTTCCTTAATATTGAAAGAGGGTTTATTATTTTAGCTTGAATAGGCTGAACAGCAAAAACTCTATGAGTTAAATGTTAATATTTTAAATATGAACGCATTTTTAATTTAGCTTGTTTTTTGCAGGCACAAAGATGAGAAATGCTATTAAATCTGCTTTCTGTAGTACATGGTTTGATTCCTTCAGCCTCCATTTGCCTTCTGTGCGACTCTGCCTGATTACTTCACCAGATTACTTGTAAAAGGAATATATAAGGAAACCGCTGCAGTACTCAGTAATAATGATCATCCTTCCTGGCATGTCTAGAGGTCAGTTCTCTGTGCTTTCTCCTATTAACTTGGTGAACATGGGCATTCTGAGGCAGTGTAGCAACTGCCTCATGTACACAGAAAACCCTCTCCTCTTACCTCCCAACAGTCAGACTTGTGAGAGATGTATTATATATCCAAACTGGAAGCCATGCACTCTCAAGCCAAGACTGAAATAGCTGGTCAATAGAAGAAGGTCAACACCTGCACCACACCACATGCAGCACATAGTCCTCCAGATCACCCACCATTGCAGCTCTCACATAAAAACACAAACCACATGCTTACGTTCGTGGAGGTTCTCAATAGAATTTTACCCAAACAGCAGAGACCTCCAAGGCAGAAATTCACTCAACCACCACAACACAGCACAAACCACGAGACACATAACTCACCTACACAGTGTGCCCTCAACCTAAGCCTCTAAGGCAAAACAGCTTGCCCAATACACTAATCATAGGTGACTCAATAGTGAGGCACACTGATGTCCCACTCACTAGGTTGAATAAGGAGAAGGTAACAGTTAGCTGCCTAACAGGTGCCAGAATCTGACACATAACACATGCACTCAGTTTACTCTACAACAAGTACAAGTATGACTCTGTCATTGTCCATGTGGGTGGGAATGACCTGAGATGTACCTCCCTGGACTACATGAAAAGAGACATGATTAGGTGGCCCAGACAGGTATGACCCTAGCCCTGAGCAGCATCCTACCATTGCCTAGAATTATACCACAGTACAAGCAGAAAATTATTGACTTCAACAATTGGTTAAGTTTCTGGTGTCATTCTAAGGGGATCCAGTATCTGTCTGCTTGAGATGATATGATTGACAGACCTTGATGCTTTGCCAGAGATGGCCTGCATCTGTCACTCCTGGGTTTCCAGATACTGGCTAAGGCTCTTGCCAGCCCTATAGTGCCCTTTTCAGGCAATGTTCCAAAGACCAAATTACCACCATCTTAGCTAGAAGTAAATGCAATCTGAGGGTCATGCTGCTCAATGCTAGAAGTCTAAATCTCAAGATGCACTTGCTGGAAGCACTCCTCAAAATGGAGAACATCGACATTTGTGCTGTAACTGAGACCTGGTTTAAAGCAGCAGAAAGCACCCCTTCACTACCAGGCTATAACTCCTTCCACACCTTTTGGCCCCAGAACATGGACCAAAGCTGCAAAGGTGGTGGTATCTCCATATTCATAAAGGATATGCACACCTCCAGACTAGTAGCCCAGCATAACACATCTGAGATACTTCAGGTACAACTAACATTAGGTAAGACAGCAATTCAGGTCATAGCCTGCTATAGGTCCCCAATCATGTCTCAGAACTCTCACTCCATGTTCCTAAGCACCCTGGAAATTATTAGGGTCCAACCCAACACTCTCATACTAGGTGACATCAACTACCCCTCCATCAACTGGGAAAACTACTCATGTACCAATACACTGGCCCAACACTTTCTGGATTCATCGATTCCAATGCCTTGGACCAGCTCATTCTTACCCCCACTATAGGAAGCAACGTCCTTGACTTGGTTGTTACTAATATGGGCAACCACTGTTCTACACCAATAGTCAACTCCTCCCTGGTTAGATCCGACCACAAACTAATCACCATGGAAATCCATATCTCACCCACACCCCCCACAAAGGTAACTACCATAACAAACTTCTCCAAAGCTGACTTTGGGCTCCTAAAAACAGAGGTAGTTAACTTCATGGCACCCATGGCAATGGAAAATAGATGCATGACTACTAAATCATACACAAATGCACTGTGCAAACATGTACATAAATGCATGGAACTAGCGATACCCAACAGAACCAAGATGCTCTCCTCCAAAAAAAGAAAGCCAATCTGGTGGTTCCCTGCCATTAATAAACTCTACAACAGAAGGAAGAAACTGTTGCAGAAAAAGGTGAAGTCCCAAGACTGGAAAAACTCACTTATTAGCCTCAACAAAAAGTTGAGATCCCTTATCAAAACCTCTAAAGCCAGCTATGAAGGCAGAATTGTGGCAGACACTAAAAACAACCACAAAACATTCTATAGTTATATCAAGAATCTTCATGGCAATACCCAGGTTTGCTCTGAGTTACTGCACACTGGTACCTCCTATACTGAGCCAACAGATATTGCCAACATACTGCCCGATAGATTCAGTGCCAATTTTACCCCTCTCTCCACCACTAAAGGACCAATCACAATACTGAGGAATGCCAGGCACCCAGCATTACTGCAGCACAGGTTAAAGCTGCATTGTCCAAGGCCAAGAATACAGCTTCCATGTGACACAACAATATCCCTGGATGTGTTCTATACATACTACAAAGTGAACTGGCACCACATCTGTGTGCCCTGTTTAATCACAGCCTCACCTCAGGCTTTGTCCCTACCAAATGGTGCACTGCTACAGTCATCCCTCTCCATAAAGGGGGAGCGACTACAGACCCTGGGAATTATCACCCCATTAGCCTGATGAGTCTGATATATAAGGCTATGGAGTGTATCATCATGGACCTAATTAACAAGGATATAGGGAATCTCCAAACTCTAGAGCATATGCAATTTGGTTTTGTGAAATCTAGATCATGCCTGTTCAACCTGGTTGACTTCTTTGAGTCAGTCAACAGAGCTGTGGATGAGGGCAAGGCAGTTCATACAGCCTCCCATGATCTGGCCAAGACATTTGATAACCATTCCCCACTCAGGAATTATTGATAAACACATCAAACTAGGCATCAACCCCTATATCACTAGGTGGGTTGCAAACTGGCTCACAGATAGAACCCACAGTGTGAAAGTAGTGGACTCCAAGTCAGACTGCTGAACAGTCACGAGTGTAGTCCCATAGGAATCGGTCCTGGGTCCTCTTCTGTTTGGCATCTACTTCGCAGATGTCCAGGCCAACAAGAAGGTCTCTGGCTGACCAAGTTCACAGATGACTGAAAGCTGGAAGCCATTATTAACTCCCCAACTGATGTAGACATCATACAGAAAGGCCTCACTGAGACCGATGACTGGTGATGAAACCATGGTCTTAAGCTTAATGTCAAAAAATACGTCATCTTCCCCTTTGGGAAAAACTAATTTCCCAATAGTTACCACATTGATGGGAGCCCACTGAACAATGAAGGTGTTTTAAGAGATCTGGGGACACAGGTTGACAGCAACTTCTCCTTTGACCACCACACTGCCACTGTGGTCAGAAAGTCCTTCTTTATGGCATATTTCATTACCAAGGGTTTTGCATCCAGAAAGAAAGAGGTCATCATCTCTCTCCACTCTTCCCTCATTAGGCCAATCATCAAATATAATGCTGCATTTGGCATGTCCCTCACTAGACACATGCAACAGCTGGAAAGGCCACAAAAGTACCTCCTAGGCCTTAAACACATGTCCTACATGGACAGACTCAAAAATTCCAGCTATTCTCTGTCTCATATCATCTACTGAAGGGCGATCTCTGCTTGACTTACAAAGCCATGTCTGACCCAGCTCTGTTGCAAATGCTACATCTAAAGAAATGCCAGTCCCTCCGCACCACATGCTCCAGAGACCTCAACCTCATTACCACAATCAACAGAACATGCTGGAGGGACAGGTTTATAACCCAAAAACTGCCCATGCTCTGAAATAGACTTCCCATAAATGTCAAGGAGAGCACTTAATTTGCCTCTTCAAGAGAAATCTTGATGAGTAGATGATAAATAGAAAGTTCACCCCAGGGATCACTCTAGTGGATCTACTTGATAGAAGCACTGGGAACTAACGTAGGGTGGTACTATGCCAGGGCACTTCTATGGGCTAGGCTTGTAAAGGCCAAACACAAAACAGCAGGGCAAGCAGGATGCAACTACAAAAGTCCATCAAAATCACAGAATTCACCTACAAACACAATTTAAATAACCCTCCCCATTATAATCACATGATTAAAAACACCAATAATACTGCACCTTCAATTTTTAAAAATATACCATAGCTTCTTTTTTCTAATTATCTTGTTCACAAATGTTAAAAACATTTTTTAGTTATCAAAACCTAACATAGTTAAAAACACACTACTTGTAACTTGAAAAATCTGCAAATTAAATACTGTAGGACGTAAGTTTTAAAACACTCACAATCAATATTGTATCATTTAAGCCTGGTGGTGCAGTGGCATTTAACTTCAATTGCCACTGCAATTCTTTACACTCTATTAAATCTCCCCATGGCCCTCCTAATGGGTTCTTATACACTGTATCCACACCAAAAAAACAAAAATTCATGATCAGGATGTTTCTCAACATGACAATACAAAGAGTTACTGTTCTTTTTGTTTTTAATATCATTTAAATGTTCATAAATTCTCTCCTTGAACTGACATACAGGCTTCCCTACATAGAAACTTGGACATTTTCTACAAAGGGCAAGGTATACCATTCCTCTTGACTTGCAAGTGCAATGAAAAGATGTTTGCACTAATATACAATTTACTTTTGCATCTCTTTTTTCTAAAATATACTGGCATTGACTGCACGTCCCACATTTATATGTTCCTTTTCTTTTTTTGCTCACTAAAATGTCCTGTTATTCCTGGCTTTCTAACAATTGTTTTATTCATCTTGCTCTCCTGTATACAATACATGCTACTTCTCCCAAAACATCTGTTGTTCCCTCAAAGCACTTAAAAATGTGCCAATTATTATGTAAAGTTCTCTGAATATAATTGTGTTCATGTGAATATGTCATAATAAATGAACATGAATAATTTCCACCCTTTTTCTGTACTTTTTTATATTCTTATTCGTCAGTAATATAGGTCTTATCAGACCCTGATTTCTTTTTGATGAAACTTCACCACCAATTCTGTCTATCAGTTCCAAGGGTTAGCCTCTAGCCTCAATTTTTTAAAAATTGTCATCATCAGATATCTTTCAGGCTAGTTTCACAAATTGCCCCTTGATTATTCCTTTTTTTTTTGGTGAAAAGGATGACAACTGCTATAGTGTAAAAGAATATCAGTATAAGTGGCCTTCCTAAAAATGGTGCTCTGAAGTACTTTCCTCTTGTTATTTTTTTGTAACCAACACATCTAGATAGCTAATACTTGCTTCACTATAATTATCTGTGAACTTTAAAACGAAGTAGCAGAATACAAATATTCTATAAAATTGTTGCTTTTGACTTCTCGTTGTTTCCAGGCAATAAATATGTCATCCAGGAATCTAACATATATTCTCCAAGGAGGGACATTAACATCGTTAAAAATAAAAAGTTTTTCCCATTATAATACTACTATATTCGCAGATATGGGCGCACAACATGCCCCCATCGTTTCATTTGATGAAAAAATTAACCATCCAAATATACAAAATTATTGTTAAGTAGCATTTCTAATAAAGTATCCAAAACATTTATGTCATTAGAACCGAACACCCCTGATTCATAGAGAAAGTCATGAAACATCTCCATTCCTTGGTGTTGTGGTACGGCATTAAATAAATTTACTATGTCTATAGTCACAAACACCAGACCAGGACTATACTCAACATCTCTAAGTTTGGCATTAAATAAATTTACTACGTCTATAGTCACAAACACCAGACCAGGACTATACTCAACATCTCTAAGTTTGGACAAAAAAAATCCCACAAATCTTTGACTATATGAGGATAGTTATCTAGTCATTTTTTTTTCACTTTTTCAGCTATATATAAGGCCATGGGGTGTGTAATAGATGTTCTTGCACTAACAAAAGGTTTCATAGGATGGTTTGCTAGACACTTATGAATTTGAGGAATGCCGAAAATAGGTGGGACAACTGGAAATTTGACATGAAGAAATTCAAAAATTTCACTCGTTATCTGTTCCTGGTCTAACATGTCTTGAAGAAAAAAATGTATCTTTCCGTAAGAAACATTAATAAAATTGGAAGAAATGTATTTGTAATATCAAACAAATGACTAAGCATTTTGTTTGAATAATCAACTTTAGACATGATCACAACTCCCACCCCCACCATTACCGGGCTTCATGACCCTGATTTCTTTATTCACCATAAGCTCTTTTAACATCTTAAGTTCTGCCTGTGCCAAATTGTTCACAGAAAAAACATTGTAATTTGTTTTTAACATGTCCCTAAAGTTGAATTCACACATTTTCTCAAAGATAATAAGTGGCATAGCCAATGGAGGATGTTTGCTTTGTGGATTGGTGCTAGGCATCTAAAGGCTCCAGGGCCATTAGCCTAGTACACACCTATGAACCTATGAACCAGACAGCAATATTCGGCTGCTGTTTAAAACAGGGCACATGTCCAGAGGCCTGTTCTAATCTGTTACAAAATGCATTATATATTTGTCTGTTGAACTCCTGCACCCTTTACACAGACATTAATTAGTACTTCATAGGTTGAGTATAATGGTACAGCGGTGCAGCAGTTTGCATTATCGCCTCACAGCAAGAGGTTCTCCAGTTTGCTTCTTGGCTGGGGTGCCTTCTGTGTGGAGTCCGCATGTCCTCCCTGCATTCATGTGGGTTTCCTCCGGGTACTGTGGACTCCTCCCACATTACAAAGACATGTGTTTGGAGCATTTCTTCCTGGGCCTCCTCTGCAAATTGGCTCATTTCAAGTCGGACTTTCCTGGTAAACAAATGTTAAATACATCCCACAGTGTCACGTTATTTAATAGGTTGGCAGATGCATTGTTACTAAATGTGAGTTTCAAGGGAAGGGAAATGTACTGTTTTTCCTGCCAAGTTTGTTTTCAATGTGAATGTTTTATTTTGTTTAGAAAATTGCTGTCAATGTTTTTTTCTGTAAGATTTGAAATAATAGTTTTAAATAAAATCTAAATCTGTATGATAATTGTAAAAGTAAAAAGGAAAATAATAATTATACTGACAGGTTTGAACAGTGTTTATGGTAATTAGGGAGAGACAACCAAGTAAAGGGATAGTGGTATGGCAGGAGGTGGGATGGGGCTGCTTCATTACCCTAAATAGGGCCCCAGTCTAGATCTGTTAACTTTAGAAGTAGATGTTGCAACAATATAGCATTATTAGCCATTCAAATAGGTCAGACATGTACTGAGGAATGTTAGAAGGGATAGCTATTTTTGATACCAGAGAAGACACAGGGAGATCAAAAATGAGATGCAGATGTCCTACAAGCATGTAATACCCCCCCAAAAAAGCAGTATGCTATATGCACTAATATTCTTGATTTTGTTTGACTTGTGGATTGATGAACAAAAGCCTCTGCAGAATTTGTATTGTATATAATTGCTTTGTGTTATTCATTGAACTAATGAAGGAATTAAATTATTATTAAGCCTGGATTATGTTATATTGTCTAATTATGTTGCAGTTTAGTAATATATTTTTGCAGTACCTTATTTACATCCTCTAGTAACTGCAAAGGACTTGGTTCCACAGCTAAATGTGTGAAAGATGACAGCGTGATACTCCACTTCTATTATCTGGCATCCTTCTGCATTTGTCCATAGTGAAGATGAGCAAAATAATAAAATCATTGGCAATTTATAACACATTCAAAGCTTAACTCAAACCCTGTCTAAATGCATACTGAAACCATTCATAGTCTTTATAATAATATATTGCGACCTCACACTGCCCCTTCACTACTATCATGCCTAACCACCCTTCTTTTTCAAAACCATTAATAGGGAACTAGTCAAAGGGCATATAGAAAGTATACCCGGTTACTGCAAAGGCAGTAACTACACTATATATTCCCTTATACCAAAATGGGATGCAACCTTTGTTTTGCCCCACTATCACATCTTTAATCCTTCCTTGAGAACTAAATAACTCACACCTCTCCTTAAACATGCTACTATCATCCCTTTTTTCCAAAATTCCCAAATCAAAGACTGACAGTGAATATAGACTCTTTGTAAAATTTAAAGTCTGTAATCAAAATACTAGAAAAATCATTTAACAACAAATCTTACCTACTGTCAGACAAACAACATGGCTTTAGGCTCTAATAACACACTACCATTACTCTCTTAGCCATCACTAATAACATGTACATCAACTGAGAGAATGACCTTCTGAAACGAGCCACCTTTGTTAGTTTAAAAAAGAGCTACCTAAGTGTCAATCACAATCTCTTACAACAAAAACTAAAATACTGCAGATTCCTTCATGAAGTAAGTGAATGGTTTACTTAAAATTTATCTGGAAACAGAATGTTTAATACAAATTCTAATGGCACTGCCCTCCATCAACTTCCACCCAAAACAGGTATACCTATATGCACAGTTTTGGTTCCCTAATATTTATACTTTTTGTTAACAATCTCTCAAGGGAGGTTCAATCCTTAACTGCATTTTATATGCAGATGATGTTGATGTCACTTTACAACTTCTGTACAGAAATTTAAAGCTGCTCTTTAAACTAATTTTGAAAATCTATGGAACTGCTTGTATAACAATGGATTGTGACTGAACTTTAGAAACTCAATAGTTATGCTCTTTTTGACCAGTAAAAAGCTTTCTGTAGCCCAAAAATGACTTGTTTCAGATCAAAACATAGCTCTCCATTCTCATCCTGAACTGCAGTATCAAAAAGGTTCTTAACAGCTCAAAGCTGCACACGAGATATTTCAACTGATAACTAATAAAGCAATAGAAACAATACCTATGAATGTCTTACTGCATATGTTGAAGTACTGTTTGCCCCTAATCACCCCTAAACCTCACCAAATCATTGACATACTGCAGTTGAAAAAACACTGCATTTAGGACTTTCATCTCAGAAGCATAAGGAAATTTCATCAGAAAATACTATTAAAATAAATCCAGTTTAAAACACTGTACAAGCATTACATGGCAAAAATTAACCTAGCAGAAAAGATGACTTATATATCCTAATGTATTTGAGTTAATTAGTAATCATGTGGTCATTCTGCTGCTCTGAGTCTAACAATACTTCTAATACTCACTGAACCAATAAGACTACTGCCCACAGGGGCATTTAATCATAACTGCCACTTCAGTTCTTGCTGCTCTAATAAACTGTACACAATCCTACATGACTGGTATTGCACTTCTTAAAAGTGTTACATTTGTTGAAATACAGGTATAGTGGTTCGGTGGTCACTTTATTGTTTAGGGTATATTTCTGCTCATAGATCCTCTGTGTCAGTTTGCAAGGCATGCCCCAGCATAAAATGCCTCACAGCTGACTTGTGTATCCATTTAAACCACATGCTTAGAACTGCATTCAAATTGGAGTTTTCAACCAAATGCCCTATTAACATGCATAAATACTATGGTAAGGGCCAGCACAGATGAATCTACACTGTCCACAAAATCTACAAGGAAATGTACAAAAATGTTTCCTTGTACTATAAATGAAAATTAAAGCACAGATAAGCATATCTGGCTATGATTTTAGTGTATTTTTTTATTTTCTGAAGAGGGATTTAAGTTAGTTAATTTTTAAATCAGAAGGGAGCATTCTGTAGAGGCAATTGTATACTTTAGTTCAATGTAGAGAGGAAACCATATTTATAAATCTGCAGTCTAAGAGTATGCTTAAGGCTGTGAGTGAGCCATGATGTTTTAGGAACTCATGTTGTGCTACCTCAGTGAACAGTGTGGCCATATAGCCTATGATTTAGTAATACATATATTTCAGGCTATAAGGATGATAGTGTAAAATGGCAAATGAAATATATAGCTAGGGGTGTGACTTTGTTATATAATATTTTTTTTTAAAGTCTAGTTGTAAATCAGAACTGAAATGATAGGAAGTCTGAGTAACAGCTTACAGATGGAATTTTGTGTAATTGTTTATATTAATATTCAGAGTAAACACTGTTATGATGCTATGGTGGATAGGAATGTTACGGATACAGAGAAGGACACTGAGACAAACTGTTTACTGTTAAGTTAAGCTGCTAACCAACAGGCAGTTTAGAAGACTGAGACAGTTCTAGCATTCTGAAACCATCTAGCTGATACAAAGTTGCTAAGAAGGATGTTTTCATTCAGGGCATTAAAGCCTGTGTATTTCAGTTCATCAGCAAAGTATAAGTGGGAATTTTGTCTGTACTTTAGAAACACAAGGGTTTTAAATCCAGCAGATGCCCATACAGATTATCCAAACTAAAGTCAAAACCTAAGGGTAAAAAGGGGGAAAAAAGACACACAGACAAACTATTCAGTAAAAACTGTTTCTGAAGTATAGCCAGATTTTCCACTAATGCTTTGCTGATGAGGTCAACAAAAAGGCTGAAACATGCATGTCCACAACTAGTGGGGGGTTGGCTTTATTTGCCTAAATGTACCCATAAACACTTAAAAAGTAAAAAAGTCATTGGCATTCAGAAGCCATCCAGCTGAAACACTTGATGTCCTTAAGGGGTCATTTGCATATATCCCATGGACCACCACTACATGATGTTTAAGGTATCACAGAGTAAAAACTCCAGCTTGTTTGTGTTTTTTTTTTTTTTTTTTTTTGCAGTTTTTTTTTTTTTTTTTTTTTGCAGTTTTTACTGAACAGTTTGTCTGTGTGTCCTCATTACCCTTTGGTTTGGATGTTAGTTGAAACAACCCAAACAGGGTTAACAGAAACAAAACAGAGAGGCAGCTAAAGGGAGAATAGGAGCATTGTAGTAGCCATAAACATGTATTTACCAAAATATGTCCATAGCTAAATGGATAGAGGTGAAGAACAAACTATCAGAACACAAAAAGAATTGCATAAGATCTGTTCATTGGAAGTAATTAAAAAGGGGTGTGGAGAAGGCAGTGAAACAGACTGAAAGATATTGTATGCAATAGGAGAAAACCTGGCTGAGCTGACTAATAACAACAGAGGTACCAGACTTGAGTTGGGAACAGAACATGATTAATAACCGAGTTATGCCAAACAAGAGAAAAGCAAGTACTTAAATGACCAAATAGACAGTCAAAAATCCATAACCCTGCTTTAGCAAAACAAAGCATGCTACAGTATCAATAAATCCAAACTTAATTTGTTTCTCATTTCAAAAGCATTACACAGGGTTCAAAACATTTTAATTCAAGCTCCTTTACTATGTTACTGGATTGCTAATAAGGCACTATAAGGACCAGGTGATTTAATAAAAGTGCAGCAATATTAGAAGGCCATGATTTGCAGCAGTAATCACTATAAGGGATAAGCTAATGACCAGTGGTGAACCTAGCACACAGTGATCAACAATGCACCTACCACAGAATGATCAACAGTTCATCTAGCACACAATGATCAATAGTGCCCATAGCACATAACAATCAACATTACATGTAAAATACAAAGATCAACAGTGCATCTATCACTCAATGAACAACAGCTCACCTAGCACACAATGGTCAACAGTGCACCTAGCACACAAAGATCAACAGAGCCTGCCCATAAGACACAGTGATCAACAGTGCACCTACCACACAATGATCCATAGTGCACCTAGCACACAATGACCAACCGTGCCCATAACACACACCAATTAACAGTACAACTACCACACAATGATCTACAGTAATGTGAACCTAGCACACAATGATCTACAGTGATGTGAACCTAGCACACAATGATCAATACTGCCCATAGCACACAATGGTCAATGGTACACCTATCGCACAATGATCAACAGTGCACCTACCACACAATGATCAACAGTTCCCATAGCACACAATGATTAACAGTGCAGCCATGACACAAAGAATAACAGTGCACTGAGTATACAATGAACAGCAATGCACCTACCACACAACAGTTAACAGTGCCCCGGGCACACAATGATCAACAGTGCAACTAGCACTCAATGACCAACAGTGCACCTAACATATAATGAACAACAGTGTACCTAATACATAATTATCAGCAATGCCCATAACACACAATGATCAAGAGTGCACCTAGCACACAATGATCAACAGTGCACCAAGCACATAATGATCTACAGTGCCCATAGCACACAATGATCAACAGTGTGCCTAGCACACAATGATCGGCAGTGCACCTACCACACAATGATTAACAATGCCCCTAATGCACAGTCATCAACAGAGCCTGCAGCACACAGTGATCAAGTGCCCCTACACCACAATGATCAACAGTGCACCTACCACACAATGATCAACAGTGAACTTAGCACACAAAGATCAACAGTGCAACTAGTACACAATGGTGAGCAGTGACCTAGCACACAATGATCGACAGAGCCCACAACACACAATGATCAAGTGTCCCTACAACACAATGATCAACAGTGCACCTACTACACAATGATCAACAGTGAACCTAGCACAAAATGATCAATAATGCCCAAAGCACACAACGATCAATGGTACACCTACCACACAATGATCAACAGCGCACCTAGAACTCAATGACCAACAGTAGACCTAACACACAATGGTCATCAGTGAACCTAGCACACATGATCAACAGTGTACTTAGCACACAATGATCAACAATGCCCATAACACACAACAATCAACAGCACATAGCACAAAATGATCAACAGTGTCCACAACATACAATAAGCAAGTGACCCTGCAACACAATAATCAATAGTGCTCATAGCACACCATGATCAATGGTATGCCTACCACACAGTGATCAACAGTGTACCTAGCAGACAATGATCAACAATGCCCATAACACACAATGATCAACAGTGCCCATAGCACCCAACGATCAACAGCACATAGCACAAAATGATCAATGGTGTCCACATCATGCAATGAGCAAGTGACCCTAAAGCACAATGACCAACAGTGCCCATAGCACACAATGATCAAAACTGCACCCAGCACACAAAGAACAACAGTGTATCTAGCACACAATGATCAAAAATTCCCATAACACACAATGATCAACAGTGCACCTAGCATAAAATGATCAACAGTGCCCATAGCACACAATGATCAACAGCACATAGCACAAAATGATCAACAGTGTCCACATCATACAATGAGCAAGTGACCCTGCAACACAATGATCAACAGTGCACCTAGCACTCACTGACCAACAGTGCACCTAACACACAACGGTCATCAGTGAACCTAGCACACATGATCAACAGTGTACCTAGCACACAATGATCAACAATGCCCATAACACACAATGATCAACAGCACATAGCACAAAATGATCAACAGTGTCCACAACATACAATAAGCAAGTGACCCTGCAACACAATGATCAATAGTGCTCATAGCACACCATGATCAATGGCAGGCCTACCACACAGTGATCAACAGTGTACCTAGCACACCATGACCAACAGTGCCCATAGCACATAATGATCAACAATGCACCCAGCACACAAAGAACAACAGTGTACTGAGCATACCATGATCAACAGTACCCGTAGCACACAATGATCAATAGTACACATACCACATGACAATCAATAGTGCACCCAGCACACAACAATCAATGGTGCACCTAGTACACAAAACCCATGTAAAACATTTATGGTCAGCAAATCTTTTTGTGAGATATTGTCAATTATTTGCATTCTAGTTTTCTCTTTATATTCTAATTTCAGTCAGCCTTAGCATTCTGGCTCTGGGAGAAAAGATATGGTACAAGTAGTTTGAAATATTAACATAGGAAATAAATAATGAGTGAGACTTAAAGGTAAGAAAAGAATTGATGTAGCAGTTCCATATCTTGATTATTTGTTGTCCTTTTGGTATTCGTATAAGATACTATGTAAAGGAATAGATTGATTCCCTTTCTAGTGAGAATAATAAGAGCAGGTTCACCTTTAAAAAAGTGACTCTAAAACTCATTAAAAACAGTTCCAGAGTTTGTGCCTACCCACAAACTGGATCAGGTGAACCTATTAGCCCATGTTCTGCAAGATGCTTTTTTATTTTCATAAACTTTAATATTTTAAATTATAAAACCAGTACATTGAAATTAAAGAAAGACTATAGTAATTTGTACATGCATATTTATATATATTATTGGTTTTGTGTGTGTGTGTTTTATGGGATGGGATTATCTAGGAACAGTTCTTTCAAAACATATGCAGATTATTTTGCAGCAGAAAAAAATACAAAGGTGACCTGAATCTATTATTCATCAACTGCTCCTATTACAGAGCAAAACTTCAGGAAAATCTGTCTTACATGATAACATAATGAACATAACATTAATAGTACACCATCTGTGTGTACTTGTTTAGGTATATTGTGACTGTATTTGTACAGAATAAGTGAAATGAGCAGATGCTGTCCTAGCAGGATCTTGTCTTGGAGGCAGAGTTCAGTAACATTACCTCAGTTCATTGCCAAGGTCATTGCACTGCAGCTATGCTATAGGTATGTCAACTATTTCTAAGCAAGGTAATTACAGTTTTCTGCAAAGTTCCTGCTAAAACGTCATGCATGCTTACACAAATCTGTTATATAATGCTAAGGGATTCCTAAGTCCTTTTTGCTAGTCATAACATTGTATTTGGCTAGATTTAGACTAAATTTCCTACAAACAACTTTAATGTTTATTTACATGGATAAAATGCATAGGTTCAGAGGTTTGCACTAAGCAAACTGCCCCTGTGAGGCATTTTAAGCTTAGCCAATCATCCAACTTGTGAAGCAAACCCTCCACATTGTGTATGTCAGGTAAATTTTTAAGCATTTTGCCAATCCCCCTTTTTTATGCCTTTGAAATAATATTTATACACAAGCCATGTGTTACATTTTCCTAAAATAAATGTATTTTCTTCAGTAAACCAAAAGTGATTATTTGTAGGGGAATCATAAAATATTTCTTATTAACAACTGCTGAGGCTTTGTCAACTGCATATGAATTATTTGCAAGAGCATTTTCTTCAGACCATCTCAAAAGCTAATTATAAATATGCATATATCTGTAGTGAAGGAAGCAGATCTGCAAAATGGTTAAAGTGTGTCTAATTATTACATGCAAGAAAGTGCCAAGATGTGTTTGTTGATAGCACAGAAGTAATACAGAAGCACTAGGAGCGAATCACATAACTAATTTCAATAAGACAGAAACTGGATATCAGTTGTTGTCTGTAGCTGATGATTTTGTATGTGATTCCTGTGAAATTCATTACTTCAGTCTATGATTCATGACTAGATTTTTTTGAGAGAGAAACTTGCATTAAAAACTCATGACATTAGCTTTTTCTTAATTCCTGTATGTCAGTATACAAAGAATATACTTTTTTAGCAAATATAATACAAATGCAGCATATGCCAGTAACACAGTAAGAATAGTATTTAGCAAAGGTAGAAAGTAACATCGTACCACTTTTATTAAATGAGAAATATTTCATTGGAACTGAGAAAAGGCAAAAATAGTGGTGGACAAAAGGTCACTAAGATTGCAAGAAAGTTTGAACACATGATATGGTTTCATGTAGAATATTGAGAGATTACATGTTTCAGCAGAAAGAATGTTTGTGAGGGCTATAACTGGAAGGTGATGGTTGTGGTCCTCAGAAAGTACAGGTAGAAAGGGATCTGGAGGTAACAAGCATACTAAAGCTGAAACACTCTAAGCTTAGGATAGTTGTGAATATCCTAAGTGAAATGACTGAGTTCATAGCCAGGAGCACTGATTCAGGAAAAGCACTGGTTCAGGAAATTCAGTGGAGGTTCTCTATATGCACAGGGTCTCGATAACAGCACATGGCTAAACCAGCATGTGATACAGAAGACATTTGCTGTAGCAGGGCATACAGCCAGTAGAGGCAGTAAGTCACTGAAGAAGGTTATCAGAATAATATAGTCTTTGATGACATTCTAACTGAACAGGACTAGGTTGTTTATGATGTGTACCCAAAGGGACATGAGCAATAAGGCTGGACTAGCGTCCAATGATTCCTGAGAAGAAGAAACAGAAAGTACAGAGGTGTTCATTAACAGTAGTCCAAAAAAGTTATTTTTAATATTTCAAGATACGGGCAAAAAAAGTAGTATTATATGGAGAAGGTTGAAGAACTGCAGAACACATCATCTAATGAGACAGCAGATTAATCTCCAGTTAAAGTGTTTAAGAAGGGATGAGGTCCAAGAAGGCAGAGAGAAGACAAAAATCTTAGGATGTTCCATCTGCATAGCAGCTAGATGCACAAACAAATGGCTTCGGTATGAGTTACTCATGGTTAGCAAAGATGCATTCCAACTGACTGTGCTCTTCAAATGCATCATCTAAAGGTTTGCTTTTTATGCATAATATTATGTAATATTTTTCTAACTGCTGTCATAGACATTGAACAAGGATGAAAACGGTCATTGGATAAGTCTCCCTACCTAGATAAGAAACAATAAATAAATGAAAACAAGCATGCAAACAAATAATACAAGGAAAAAAAATGTCATCTTGTTCTATAGGTACTTTTAATATTGATATATATATATATATATATATATATATATATATATATATATGTATATATAGATAGATATATATCGGTCTACTTCATTTGATCGAAAGACCATTTGACCTAAACCCATTTGATCGAAATTTCATTTGATCGAAAACCAGTATTCAAGGCAAATAACAGGGATTTGTCCCCCTCCCCAATATCGTGTGACCCTGGAGTTGGTATATATAGTTAAGAGGGGTGTGGGGGGTGCAGCCCCCACATTGGTGGGTGTGGGGGTCGAAGCCCCCCACCTATTTTCATTTAAAATCTATACTTTTTGTTTTATTTTCTTCTTTTAAAGGAAACTAGGTGGGGGGCTTTGCCCCCCACGCCCCCCCAACTATATATACCAACTCCAGGGTCGCTCAACATTGGGGAAGGGGACAAATCCCAATTTTATGTCTTGAATACTGGTTTTTGATCAAATGGGTTTAGGTCAAATGGTCTTTCGATAAAATGAAGTAGACCCATATATATATATATATATATATTTTTTTTTTTTTTTGTTTATATGTTCATAGATACTTACTAGGCTCTGTGGTGTCTTGTTTATATGTTCATAGATACTTACTAGGCTCTTGAGCTGGAAAGCTGGCCTGGCCTGATATTCCCATGATAGTTTTTAGTGTTTATATTTTGTGTACAAATAAACCAGAGGTGGGCAGAACAAGAATATGTTAAGAAATATCTTATTACCACTATATGTGCATATGGGTATTAAACTGGGGGTGAATTTATTTGTGGTTTGTCATCCACTTGACCAAATTACATTTGAATTGATTAAGATAAGTAATTTGCTTTATGTGGAGTAGAAGAGGTTCCATGGAAGAGTTATAGTCTATGATATTTACCTGTCCCTCCAACATGTTCTGTTTATGTTGCAAAATAGATTGAGATATCTTGAGCACGAGTTTGCTCTACCATTGAACTTATGAATGTGCAATTGGTTTAACAGGATAGGGATTGTTAATGCTTTATACACAAGGCACAAGTCTCCATTTAGAAGCCTGTAAAATACAGACAAGAGGGCAGCCTGAGGACTGATGAAGCTCTGTCAAGAGTGAAAGTACTCATCTTTTATTTTTACTTAGTAAACCATGGGTTAAACAAGCAATTCCAGCTTGAATCCTGTTGATTTGTTTTTAATAAGAATGCAAGGTGATCTGGGCCAGTAATCAAGGAGCCTTAATACTCACCACTGACACTGGTGAGAGACATTCACTTGGAAGAAAAATAGGTACACACAGTATTTACATGCAGCTCTCTGCACCAAGCACAATTTCCCTTAAGAGCAGACAGGAAACACACTCACTGCTGGGGCTAGGTTTCTCCCTCTCTCTCTCTCCAGTTCCCCAAATAAGGTTCCCCACTGACACAGCTGTAAAGTTGAGTCCTCAGCTGAGTGTTCCACGCCAAGTCCTCCATCACTCTCTCTGGAAACCAGTGCTCTGTGTCCCTGCTCCAAGTAGTTGACACAGACACTGTTTGAGATTTGATTTACACACACAAACATACACACACCTGGAAAAGGCTGGCACACATTTATGAGCTATGCCCCTCTGCCCAGATTATAAGGTAGATATTGCCATCAGAATACTCGAAAACCAGCTACTCATAGGCTCTTACAAAGGGTATCCAATTATACTGAGTAATTAATACTAATATGAATGATAGTGTTTGACCAATACAGCAAGGCTTTCAGGAGTGGGCAAAGTCTCACCAAATAAATATAAGTACTTTCAAAGGTTAAAATATTTCCTAAAAGACTAGCTACAATGAAAAGTTTAAATATATTTAATAATAAATAATAAAAGAACATGAAAATACTAAATATCTATTTATAATAAACACCAGAGTTTCAATCACAGGAAATATTAAAAGTAACGCAGATGGACAGGTTCATACAGATACAGAAAAACAATACTTTACCAATCTCACTACATTTTCCTGACTGATCTAAAGAATTACTGTCCCCTAGTTCACTTAATAGAGCAAGGCAAGATGACGTGGGTGAGTGGTCTTCCTTCGTGTCAGGTTTCTGTTCTGAGACTTCTGCCTTATCTATTATTAAAGCATCATTTCAGAGATGGCTTACAGAATCACATCACACACACATGTGGTCATCTGACTTTTTGCTCCTGCACTACCCCCTTTACTAGAAACTGAATCAGAATCTAATACACACACATAAAGCTTTGCTAAGATGTGCTATAGCATCTGGAAGCTATAAAACCTTTTCAAAAACTTCAACTCTTGCAGGGTTGCAATGAGTTTAACCCTGTGGACAATACAGTAGGATTCCTAGTCCTGGTTTTCACAGACATTTCATCCCTGGCAGGATTCAGAACTGTAAGACATATGGCCAGATTCAGGAAGGCTTACACGGAGTTTAAGAGTAGTGTAAGCCTCCGTGTAAGCCTCCTGATTCAGCAACAGCCCAAATCTCCGTGTAAGAGACAGCTAACACGTCTCTTACACGGAGTGGGCGTGGAAATGCTCAATACCTCATTTGCAGCTGACAGATATGCAAATGAGGTATGTGAGCGATCCACGAAGCCCAAACCAGTCCGTGTAACGGACGTGTTGCAGAAATGTACTCAGCTGACAACTGAGTACATTTCTGCAAAATTAAAACCGGAGCTATGTCAGCTCCAAATAAAGGGTGCATTTGTTACAGTAAGCATGCCAATGGCCAAATATGTGGCCATTGGCATGAAAAAGTGTTGCAAAAATAAATTATATAACTTTTTTTTTTTCACGGGATTTTTGTGTTTAACTGCAGCACACACCCGCGCAAACAGGGTGCGCTACCTAGAACTAAAAACCGAAGCTTATAAGCCCACAATTGTGGGATTTATGTATTACATGGAATGTCAATGGAGGGACTTGCAGACTAAAAACAATATGGCCTCCGTTTAGTGGTTGTCAAGGGGGGGAAGCTCCGTGTAAGATATGTAACTAAGCATTACTAGGCAATCCTATGTAAATGAGGGTTACAATACTGAATCACACTGCCACATAGGTAATGAGCACTTTCTGAGTAGTGTAAGAGTTAGAGAAGGGGGAGGAACAGAGTAAGAGGTAGGTGACATCACGGGGGGGAAGGATAGAAAGAAATGTACCAGATTGGAGGGCAATGTAAGGTAACAGATGACAGACAGACATCAGGGAGGGAGGTGTGTCCCAACAGAACACTAGGAAAGTCAAGAAATTGAGGGCATCGCTATCCCTACACTCTAAGTTTCTTGATATACGTGCATGCGGCGTGCGCGTGTAAGGCAGGTTCTACATGTGGGGCGTGTTGCAAACTGTTTACAACGGTTTGCTGGTGTCTGCGTGTGTAAGGCAGTGTCTGGCGTTTTAGCATGAATCAGCCTAGCTAACACCGTGTAACAATGTGTCGGCGTGTGTAACACCGTGTAGGGATGTGTCAGCGTTTAAGTGACTGTGGCGTGTTCAAGCTGGTGTGCACAATGCTCCCCTTCAGGAAACAGAGAGGAAACAGGAAACAACCAAAATACACGGAAACTGCCAGGGAATACTGCTGGGGTTAATTGGTGGAAACAATTACAAACAGGCAATGACACAGGCAGACTAGAAGCCCAACCCAGCACTTAAAACACAACAAAGAGCAGTGCAGGCTGTTTCTCACGAGATACTGCCAGAAACTAAGTTCTCAGAATTGAAAACTGAAAATAAGCTGAACTCAGAGCAGAAATACTAGGGGCTGCCATGGCTATTATAATCAGGCATAGGCGAATTGCTGAGGGTGGTGATAATGCAGATGCTGACAGACAACCCAGAGTGAGGAGAAGGAGAAGAGTATACAGGCCTAGGGTCACCTACCATGGGTTACATGAGCTGGAGATAGTAGAGCTATAGAGTGGACAGAGAGCTCCTGCAGCAGATTGTTGAGCTGTGCAGGCCACACCTCACACACAGAACCAACAGAGGGAACCCATCCCAGTGGAAACCAAGGTATGTGTTGGCCTAAGAATACTAGCAACAGGTACCTTCCAGAGACCAACTGGCGATATGATGGGGATATCACAGGCATCAGCCTCCAGGGTACTGCACCAGTTCCTGGATGCCATGTCACCACATGTCAGTGATCATATATATGTCCCTAATGACCGTGAGGTTGTGGCCAGCAATATCGTCTCTTCCAGCAAATAGCGGGATACCCTGAGGTGCTGGGTGCAATAGACTGCACATACGCATCAAAGCACCAGCCGGTGAGCGGGGTAGAGTCTACATTAACCGCAAGGGATACCCCTCCATCAACTGCCAGGTCATGTGTGATGCCCAGGGCATAATAATGAATGTGTGTGCTGGCTGCCCTGGGAGCTACCACGATTCCCACATCTGGCATCTGACGCAGCTGTACCAATCATTTGCCAATGGGGACTTCCCACACGGACACCTAGTGGGGGATGCTGGTTATGCACTTGAGCCGTGGCTGATGACACCCATCAGAAATGCACACACACCTGAACAGGAACGCCATAATGAGGCACACACACAAACACGTAATATCATAGAGCGTGTGTTTGGGCTGCTCAAGTCACGGTTCCGGTGTCTGGACACATCTGGTGGAGCTTTGCAGTACACACCAACTACATGTACCCAAATGATCATGATATGTGCTATGATACATAATATGATCCTCCGGAAACAGCTGCAGCAGGCCCAGCACAGGGCTGGGGCAAACATCCCCGGACCATTGCCAAGGCCACCACAGGCAGGGGGTGACTCGGAGGAGGAACAACCTGACCTTGTCCCAGTAGGCAGAAGGAGGCGTGCCCAGTATGCCCTGGCCTTGGCAAAGAGGCAACACATAGCACATATGCTTGGTCAGTAGGAACACTGGGACTGATACCCGCTCTGACTCACTCATACAGTAACAGGGATGCCTAACATGACACAACCTGCTTCCAAACGTACAGGGAGTGTAGTATGTGCATCCGACAGAGGCAGCCCTGCAGCACCACCCGAGGCATGAATGCCATGTGTTAAGTAATGTAACACCATGTATCATATGCACACCTGAGGACCATGACTAACATCCACCCTCACCAATCATAAACCACAAAAACACAAACCCACCTCATAGCTATCACAAGGGATAGGAACCTAGATGTAATGCTACCCAATGCCAAAGGTATAAACAGCAAGATGTGTGCAGTGTAAATCAGCACCCTGACACTACCAGGGTCACACCTCATACAGTGATGTACATGTGCAAAAACATGGAACAAGATACAAAATGAGGGTGACTACCAATAAATGGCATGGATAACCACACACCCCTGTTGTTACCACAACAAGAAGCAACATGGATTAGCCATGGTCAAACACCAATGGCTAAAACTGACTATTACTATATAGCTTGCTGCAGACCACTGTCCTAATAGCAGGAACTGCCCCAGGCCTATGTTCACAGGTTCATACTAGGCTATCTGCCCTAGGGCATTTATAAGCCTAGACCAGAGTTCCGTGGAGTCTGCCACCCCTTCACTCTGATGGATAATTTGCCCATTATATTGCTGTGCCTCTGACAAGCAGTGATACTGAGGTTATCCCTGGGGCATACCTGCAATCTCCCATCCATTGATTAAGATCTCACTTGAACAAAGCCAGTGAGGTACTCAGCCTCACATGTACCAGGATGTTGTTCCACAGCATAGGGACTCTCTGGGTGAAGAATCTGTACCTCCAGCACATCCTATTAATATCTGTGTTGAGGTTTAAATCTCCTGCCCTTGTAGTTCTGATGGATGTAGAGGTCTTGAGGTGAAGCGTGTACATTAACTCAGGTTTGGACATGGTCTTGGATGTCAGGCACAGGTCACCTCTGAGCAGACGGTAAGTCACGGAATCAAGCTGGAATTCCTTCAGTCGGGCAGCATAAGAAATATGTTTGAGACCCTTTCTCCTCCTGTCAAGGAATTCGTGGGCCCATCCAATTGCCATAGGTGTCGGGTCATATACATGCTGAATGGGGCATTGCACTCAATCAATGGTCCGATGAGTGAAGAGTACAGGGGAACAATGACCTCCCTGGATCTAGATGTGAATCCCTGCATGATGAGGTGGGCAATGTAGAAGTTCTACCTAACTACCCTGGCAACGTGAGTGTCAAACAAAGGTTACTGTCAACCTGGGTGGCCAGGTCCCTGATAACCTCCTGTGTGCTTACAGGATTGCCACCTACATGGGAACTAGTGGCAACCTTGTTCTTCCCAAAGGGTATGGCTATGCATTGTTTAGTGTTTAATGTAAGGCCATGGCTCTGGCACCAGTTATCCGTGTCTATGACACCCTTCTGAAGGATGTCTGTGTCAGATGGGTGGCTAACTATGGTTCCCAGTTTGCAGTCATCTCCAAACTTTGTCAGCCATAATCCTGCTGTGTTTGCTTGTACGTCTGAAAAGTAGATGCTGAGCAATAGTGGGCCCAGGACTGAGCCCTGTGGGACACCACTTGTGACAGTTGTGGAGTGTGACATGGCACCAGCAAGTCTGAACCTGTCTGTTTTGTCACGTAGCCAGTTTTCAACCCATCTTGTGATGTATGGGTTCACATTTAAGCTGGTGATGTTTTCAATGATACCCGAGTGGGGTATTGTGTTGAAAGCCTTTGCCAGGTCAAGGTAGGCTGTGTGGAGTGCCTTGCCCTTGTCAATGGCCTTGGTGTCTGTTATGAAACAGTCAACCAAGTTTAAAAGGCATGATCTGCCCTCGACAAAGCCTAACTGGTTTGGATCTAATGTCTGCAAGTCCCCTATGTCCTCATATATGACTTCCATTCTGATCTTCTCCATAGCTTAGCAGACCCTGCTTGTCAAGCTGATGGGATGGTAGTTTCCGTGGTCGGTGAAGGCACCCCCATGTGAAGTGGGTCCACCATTGACATATGCCACTCCTTGGGAACATATCCTGAGTTGAGGCTAAGATCAAACAGCTGCCCTGACTGTGGGTTTAATTCTTGAGTGAGTTCATGGAGCACAAAACCAGGGACACCATCTGTTCCCATGGATGCTGCGTTCTTTCCCTTGGATAGAGCAGTTCCCACCTGAGCATTTGAGATGTTTGGGGGGCTACAATCCTCTTTCATACATATCTCTCCAGTTGTGGTGGAGGGGTGGGGGGAGAAATCTGCACTGAACCTGTCAGCCAGTATGTTGGCAATGTCTGTAGGTTCAGTGATATTTACAGCATTCTGAGCCTATTCTGAGCATATCTGGGAGTTTCCTCCCAGGTGTGTAACGTATGTATAAAAGGCCTCATGGTTGTCCCGTGAGTCCTTAGTGGGTTTACTCCCAATATTCACCTTGGATGATTTCATGGGGGAACTCAGTGTTTCACCTATATTGAGCAGGGGTGTCAACCCTTCCACGGATATCGCTCTATCTTGTAGTACCTCCTTCCTTGTGTTGTAGAGCTTGTTTATGGCTGAGGTCCACCACACTGGACGCTTGCCTCTGGTACAACGAGTCTGTGTTTTGTTTGGGATTGCCTGATCCATGCAGTCCTGAAGGTGCTGGTAGAAGGCAGTTGTAAGTGATACAGTGGCTTGGGTAATGGTGTCTGCTGGCTTGGGAGCTTTGAAAGAGACCACACCAGTCATTAGAAGTGTGTAGTCGGCTTCTGAGAAGTTCTGCACTGTGGTCTTTTCTATCTGGGGTGGGGGTGGGATGTGGACTTCCACTGAGAGTAGGTTATGATCTGATCTCACCAATGATGGGTATACCTCTGGTGTTGAACATTGTGACCCCATGTTTGTGATGATGAGATCTACTATGTTGTCTCCTCTTGTGGGGATGGTGACTAGTTGTTCCATGGCATGTGAGTGTATGAACTCTAGGAACCTGTGGGCTAGAGTGTTGGGGCTGGAGTACTGATCCCAGTCTATATTTGGATAGTTTGAATCACCCAGTGTGATGGTGTTTGCAGGTACATGTATCGCCGCCACTGTTTTCATGAAAGCTTTGTGAGGTACCTGAGTTTCAGAGGATGGCCTGTAACATGCTACAAACTGCAGAGCAGTCTTGCCTATGGTTAATTGCACCCGGATGGTGTCCAATGCATCGTGTGTTGCCACCAACCATGAGGTGAGGGTGTCCTTGATGAATATGGACACCCACCCTCCTTTCTCGGTGTTGTCCGGATTGTGGGGCTGGAATGCATGATACGAGGTAACACTTGATAGTGCCAGGGTGCTGTCAGAAGCGTGAACCAGGTTTCAGTCACAGCACAGACATCAATGTTCCCCATACTGAGAAGGGTGTCGAGTGTGTGCAGCTTGAGGTTGAGACCTCTGGCATTGAGCAGCATTACCCTTAGTGTTTCCTTTGCTGTCGTCTAGGGTGGTAGGTGTACAATCTGATCCTTGCATAAAAGAGGCACAATGGGGTGGCATGAGCCTTAGTCAAAATCCGGGCCCATGGGTGACAGGTGCAAGCTGTCCCTTGGATCAGTGTGGCCTGTCCAGCATGTCATTGAAGGCAGACAGACATTGGACCCCCTTTGAATGACATTATAGTTTAAGACAATTATTACAGCTGATCATCCTGTCTCTGTTTAGGTGGCATCATACTTGGTGAAGGTAGGATACTGCTCAAGGTCAGGGTCATACCTGCCTGGCCTACATAATCAGAGATCCTCTATGACTCTTTTCATGTAGTCCAGGGAGGTACATCTCAGGTTGTCCCCACCAGCATGGATATTGACTGAGTCATACTTGTACTTGCAGTTCAGTGACCTGAGTGCCTGCATTATGTGGTGGATTCCAGTGCCCAATAGGCAGCTTACTGTGACCCCCTCCTTACTCAATCTGGTGAGCTGGATGTCAGTGTGTCTGGCTATGGAGTCACCTATGACAGGTGTGCCTGCCATTGTGTTTGGCCGTAATGGCTGTGACTGTTTGGCTCACTGACTCTGTGGTCTATGTGTTACATGTGCTGTGCCCTGTGGAGGCAGTTGTGTGGGTGTCTGCTGTGGTGGCCTCTGCTGTTCTGGTAGATGTCCGATCATAGCCTCCGAGTATGTCTCTGTGTGTCTATGTGTATGATTTGAAGTTGTGATAGTGATATGTGAGACTGGGTTTGTGGTGTGTGTGGTTATCTTATCCTACTCTCTGGTCTTGCCAGTCCTATGTTGAGATAGGTCAGCCTCCACTTTGGCTATAGAGTTGCATCTCTCGCATGTATTTCTGTTTATGGGAGAAGGAGAGGGTTGTCAGTGTGCGAGGCAATTGTAACATTGCCTCGATATTCCCAGGTCCACCAGATGAGTAGGAGAGGACAGTAGCAACCGATCCCTTGACATGCTAGAAGGAATAGACAAAACAATGTCGGAATACAGGAAGATATCAAGCCCCCCAAACCACATTACATTGCTCGACTGACAACACCTACACATACACCATAGTGTCAAAGTTTCATAGTTTACTACTAGGCTATCCGCCCTACTGCATTTATAAGCCTAGCCATAGTGATGTGGCTATTGCCACCCCTCATAGTGGTAATATGTGTACTGCATAGATACGAAATATTGTGCCTCTGACTTAGTAGTGACACATTATGACCACCTTACATAATTGAATAACGTGACTATGCCTCTGTCTAGTCTGTGCCCCTGTCCACATGCAGCTGTCCAGATGTCTCTTGAAGAGAGTCAGTGAGGTACTCTGTCTAACATGAACTGAGATACTCTGCTAGAGTTTGAGATGCCTCTGAGTTATGACTCTGTCCCTTCAGCATGTCCTATACATGTATGTGCTGAGGTTCAAATCTTTAGCTCCCATGTTTCTGGTGGATGTGGATTGCTTGCAGTGGAGCATGTCTACCAAATCCTGATTGGACATGGTCTTGTATGTCAGGCATAGGTCACCTGTAATTATGTGGTATGACACTGAAAAAAGCATGTTTTTAGTTATTCTGGAAGTATATGACATGTGTTGTAGATACCTGATCTTCATGGTAAGGTACTTGTGGGGTCTCTCCAGCTGCTGCAAGTGCTGGTTGAGGTACATACCAAATGGGGCGTTGTATTCAAGCATGGGCCTGATAAGGGAGAAGTATAGTGGTACAATGACCTCCTATGGTCTGGATGGAATACCCTCGATGATAAGGTGGGCAAGATAGAAGGTCTGTCAAACAACGTTGGCAACATGGGTGTCAAATGAGATGTCACTATCTACATGTGTCCCCAGCTGTCTGATTTGTTTCCTGTACTCATTGGGTTGCTGTCTATGTACAGATCTGTGGGTACTGTGTTCCTCCCAAAGGGGATGGCTACACATCAGTTGCAGTCAGTTTCAGGCCATGAGTCCAGCACCAGCTATCTGTCTGTGTGACGGCAGTCTGTAGGATGTGTGTGCTGGCTGATGTATTCACTATGGTGCCCAGGTTGCAGTCATCTGTAAACTTTGTCAGCCACAACCCACCTATGTTAGCTTTCACATCTGAAAAGTAAATACCAAATAAGAGAGGTCCCAGGACACAACCTTGTGGGACACCACTTGTGACTGGCTTTGAACCTGACAAGGCACCTGCAATGTTGACATTATGGGTTCTGTTTCTGAGCCATTTTGCAACCTATGCTGTGACATATGGTGTTATATTTCAGCTGTTGAGCTTGTCTATGATGCCTGAGTGGGGTATTGTGTCAAAGGCCTTAGCCAAGCGCAGGTAGGTTGTGTGGACTGTGTAGCCCTCATCAACGGCTCTACTGACAGTTTCAAAGTAGTCAACTTGGTGCAAAACGCAGGATCTGCCCTGTACAAAGCCGAATTGGGTGGGATCAAGGGTCTGTAGGACACCAATGTCTCTGTGTGGAAGCTCCATAATGACCCTTCACAAAGCTTTGCAGACAAGGCTGTTTAAGCTTGTGTGGTGGTAGCTGCCAGGGTCTGTGGAGGCATCTGCTTTGTGGAGTGGGACCACTGTTGCCGTACGCCAGTGTTCAGGTACAGATCCTGTAGCAAGGCTAAGGTTAAATAGCATCTGCATATACAGATTTAGCTCCATCTTTAGTTCACATAGCATGCAACTGGGGATACCATCAGGTCCCATTGATGCTGTGTACTCGTCTTTGCTGACTGCGGCTCTCACATGGACATCCAGGATGACAGTGAGGTTACATACAGCTGTGATAACTATCATCTTTTGGGGTGAGGGAGGGGGTACATTGCACTGAACTGGTCTGCCAGGGTGTCACTAATATCTGTCAGGTCACTGGAATATAAGTTGTTGTGTACCAAATCTGAGCATATATGAGGGTTCCCACCCAGGCGTCAGACATAACTGAAGAAAGCAGTGTGGTTACCTTCATTGTCTGTAGTGATTTATGTCCCCAAGTTGAACTTGGGTGTCTTTATGTGAGAATGTAGCTTTCTACTACTGCTGATCACAGCTGCCTTACCTTCTGGAGATGTAGCTCTGTCTTGCATTAGTATCCTTCATCTGTTATACAGTTCGTTTATGGCTGAGGTCCACCAGACAGGCCACTTTCCCTTGGTGGTGAGGGTCTCGTTCTCATTTGTGATTGCATGGTCCATGCTTACTCGGAGATGTCCGTAGAAAGTGTCTGTGCAGGAGTCACCATTGTGTGTTGTGGTTTCCACTGGCCCAGTGGGCTTAATGGATACCATCTCAGTCCGAAGAAGTGTGAAGTCAGCTTCTGAGCTGTTCGTCACTATACCCTTGGTATCATACTAGCACTGCCACAGGTGTATACAAGTCCCCAGAATCCATCAAACAAAATGGACATGCAGGCTTACAGATGCCCTAGGGGTAGCCTAGTATGAACCCATTATGATACAGATTGTACAGGACACTACAGATAACCCCAAGGCTGCTGCAAATGATGGTAGTAAGCATGTTGTTGATTCCTGGATATGCTCCGGATCACACAGATATTACAAACAACATACCAGACACACACAGGTATGGCCAACATACATCCTGACATGTGCAGTGCAAACCCCCATAATGCCAAATACCTTCCCCAGCAGACTGCCGCCTCCCTGACATTATGTCACCCTTACCACAGGATACATCCAAAGAGCAGTGTACAACAACAGTGGGTGTTCTCAACAAAGGTGTCTCCTGAATGGATACTAAAACAACCACCACAGAATCATGAGAGGTTTGGTCTGCACAGCTATGGAAAGGACCAGCATGTACCACAGACATAATGATATTGTGGATCTATTGACACCCGACCCTACCCAGTGTGGGTTTACAAAGTGCAGACCCCACCCCTAAACATGTGTGACTCAGTTGAAACAGTACTTGAAGTCAGTGATGAGGGCAATGTGGTCCACACAGTGTAGCTGGACCTTGCAAAGCCTTCTGTACAATACCCTATGTGTTCCGTATAGATTTGCTCACCAGCTGATATATACACCCCAATGTCATGAGAGGGGTTGCAAACCAGACCAACGACAGAACTGACATGGTCAGACATGCAGCAGCCATGTCAGACTACAAACCACATATAACAGGCATCCCACAAAGCTTGGTCCTGGGACCTTCATCATCTGGTATATATGCCCCATAGGTACAGGCCAACAAGTAAGGACTGTGCTGGAACATGTTTGTAGAGGACAACAAGCCACCTGACATATCTGATACACCAGCTGACACAAGCATCCCATAAAAGGGCCACATAGAAACAGACAACTGGTGCCATAGCCATGTCAGCATGTTAAATGGTGAAAACAGTATAGTCAGCCTCTGTGGATAATCCAGTAAGTGACCACCAATTCCCACATAGGTGTCGACCCATGACATACCTAACATGTAATGCCAGAATGGGGGACACAAGGTGATAGATATCCTGCACTGGACAAAAATGTGGCTGTAGGGTTAACAGAAACAATCCATATACCAACCTAATCATGAGGGTTATGAGATCTAGCTAAGGGGAGGTCATTGTGGTTTTGCAGTTATCTTTCAGCAGCATTACAAATGACCACAACAGCGCCTGTGGGGTGTACCTCAGCAGATACATTCAGCAACTGTAAAGTCCACAACAGTACCTCACCAGGAGTATCAAAGAGCTGGAACACATGTAATGTGTCGCCTGATTAAACAGAATGCAGCTCCACACACTGCCATGCTGGCCACCCAGACACAAGCTGTGCCTGATGTAGAAAGCCATGTCCAAGCTGTCAGCAATGCACATGCCGTACCTTGTACAATGTGAATGGCAGGGAGATATGCACATGAGGGACCTGAACCCCAGCACTGACATACATAGGACAAGCTGTACTGCATTATCCATAACACAGAAGCCACCAGCACGCATGAGTAAACTACCAGTGCAGGTTATCCATAGAGTCACTCATTGATTCTACTCAACAGGGATCCTAACGAGTGGATGGGAGATGGTAGGTATACCCTGGGTATCAATGTTGTGTCACAGGTAGACAGAGGCACAGTATACAAAACAAGACATATGTCATGTCAAACTGCACTTACGATGTGTTGATGGACAAACACACTATCCAATAACCATTAGAAATGGCCTTGGGCACATCGGTAGTGTTTGCCAATGTACACCCATGTTGTGGAATACACTACTGATGTTGGATGAGGCCGTTGTAAGTAGTTCACATCTGAACATAATGCAACATGGTCAGATAGTTTCATAGGTTCATAGGTTCATACTAGGCTATCTGCCCCAAGGCAGTTCTAAGCCTAGCCCAGAGTCTGGTTGCGTACGCCACCCCTTATATGGAAACAGTACTGTGCCCGTTAGTTTGACGTGCCTGTCTCCAGCAGTGACACAATGACGATCCCCGGGGTAAACCTATGATTTCCCATCCACAGGTCAGGATACCTCTTGAACAGAGCCAGCAAGGTGCTGTGACTCACATGGACTGTGATTGTATTCCACAGCATAGGGAGTCTCCGAGTGATAAATCCACCCCTCCAACATGTCCAATGTACATCCCTGCTACGGTGTAAGTCACTTGCACTAGTGGTTCAGGTGGATCTGACGATTTTGAGGTGGAGCATGTCCATTAATCCCTGGTTGGACATGCTTGCATGTCATGCACATGTCACCTCTAAGCAGACAGTATGTGACTGAATAGAGCTGTAGTGTCTTCAATCTGGCAGCATATGACAGATGTTGGAGACCCTTTATCCTTTTGTTGGGGGACATTCATGGTCTCTCCACTTGCTGCAGATGTCAGGTGAGATACATCCAGATAAGGCAGTGTACCAGATCACCGGTCCGATAAGTGAAGAGTACAGGGGAACAATGACCCACTAGATCTGGATGTGGATCCCTTCCTGATCATGTGGACAATGTAGAAGATCCTACTAGCCACTTTAGCAATGTGAGTGTCATCAGAACAGTGACTGTCAACCTGGGTCCCCAGGTCCATGATAACCTCCTCTGTGCTTAGAGGATTGCCACCTATATGGTAGCTTGGGGTTACCTTGCTTTCCCTGAAGGGTATGACTACACATGTTTTGCAAGTTGACTTCAGGCCAGGGCTCTGGCACCAGCTATCAGTGTCCGTGAGTCCCTTTCTGAAGGATATCCGTGTCTGATGCACTGTCCACTATGGCACCCAGTGTGCAGTCATCTGCAAACTTTGTCAGCCAAAGTCCTCCCATGTTGGCCTGTACTTCTGAGAAGTAGATAACAAACAATAGGGGGCCAAGGACTGAGCCCTGTGTGAGACCACATGTGACTGGCCTGGTGTCTGACATAGTGCCAGCAACTCTAACCCTGTGGGTCCTGTCCGTAAGACAGTTTGCAACCTGATCTTGTGACATATGGGTGTACATTTCTGTTGGTAGGGTTTCCTACAATACCTGAGTGGGGTATTGCGTTGAAAGTGTTTTCAAGGGCAAGGTAGGCTCTATGGACTGCCTTTCCCTCATCAATGGCCTTAGTTACTGTTTTGATAATGTCAACCAAGTACAAAAGGCATGACTTGCCCTTGATCAACACAAACTGGGACAGGTACAATGTCTGCATGTCCCCATATCTTTCTTTATGAGCTCCATTATGATCCTCTCCATAGCTTTGCAGACTACACTTGTTAAGCTTATGGGGCAGTAATTACCAGAGTCCATAGAGGCACTGCCTTTGTGCAGGCGTGCACAACTGGACCCTAAAGAGGCTGTTGTGCACAGTATGGAAATGTAAATCAGTGATAGGACTAAAGCCCAGGATACTGTCCACCACAGTGAAAGTACTGAACCAATACACTATACAGTACTACAGTGCTAGGTCAGTATGAATGGATGTTAACAATTGTATGCAAAGTATCCCATGCAAAACCTGCAGGCACAGTATAATCCCTGTTGTGTTCACAGGAAGCATCTGGACAGTAACTACACAACATGTCACAGAACACACAACCTTAAACAGGAGTTATTTTTTGGAGTTCACACTCATCCACAACTGTGATGGGCTGCATAGTTCAACATATGGAAAGCTCACACTGGGCATGCTCACACACTTTGATAAATGAGACATCATTCACACAACATGCCATGGGAAGGCTGAACTGGGCATGCTCGCACACTTAGTTCAAATGTTCCTCTTAACAACTGTGAAAACACACCACAGGATGCACATTCCCCATTCCAAACAATGAAGATGTCAGCACCCTATAAGTAGATCAGTAGAAATGCTACCTCCCAGGAATCCGAATAGCGCACTCTGCTAATGCGTCTGTCTCTAATGTCATAACATAGTTAGGTAGGGGTTTGAATCCAGCAAGTGGCATGTGTGTGTGTGAATGGGGGTAAGTGTGTGTATGAGAAGAATATCCCTTTTGGCAACTGTGGAAACACACCACAGGGAGCTCATTCCACTTTCACACTGATGATGTCAGCACCCTATAAGTAGATCAACTGAAATGAAATCTCCTAGTAACGCGAATAGCGTGCTCCGCTAATGCATCCGTCTCTAGTATCATAACATAATTAGGTAGGGGTTTGAATCCAGCAAAGGGAATGTATGTGTGTTAGTATGAGTGGGGTTTGTGTGTGTGCATAACGCTGTGGAGGGAAAGTGCCTTTTGCCAACTGGGAGAACACACTACAGGGTGCACATCCCTCTTCGTAAACACAGATGATGTCAGCACCCTCTAAGTACAGCATTGGAAAAAATTGCTCCTACTAATGCAAATAGCACACTCTGCTAATGTGTCTGCCTTTAGAGTCATAACACATCTAGGTAGGGGTTTGGACCTTGCAAATGGAAAGTATGCATTTTACTGTGGGTGGGGTTGGTGTGTGTGCACAATGGTGGGGGTGGGATGTCTCTTTTGCCAAATGGGGCTATGCACTGCAGGGTGCACATTTCCCTTAACAAACAGTGATGTTGACAGCACCCTGTACAAACAGAACAACAACACAGAAGGTGTTGTTACCAATGATGCATGTAAGGTTACACTTCAAGTAATGTCCACAAAACAAAGTAGGATAAACAAATGCTCCTTTTACTCTATCCAAACAACATGGCAACAGACAACTGACACTACTCAGTATAGTGCTACATGCTACTGTAACATGCAGATGTACCAGAATATACCTAGATAGTGTTTTGAAGCCTGAATGTGGCAAGTGTGTGGATGCGGATGTTACTGTGTGTGCATTTCATTATGGAAAACATGTTTGAGATATTGGGAATATTGTTGCAGACAGTTTCGGTGCAGATATCCCCCATTCTCCTACACAAGTGGAATTAGTTATCACAGATGACTGTAACCTCCCTATCCTCTCACATGTCCAGGTGAGGGCCACCCTCAACATTGCAGGACACATAGCATCACTGTTACAGAATGGTATCCCTGGATGTGTGCTACATTCACCCCTGGAGGACATGGCACCACATTACAGACTGATATTACTCCCTGGCCATACTACAGGATGTGTACCTGAAGAGTGCCATACATACACAGTGGTCCCACACCAATGAGGAGTAACCTCTACTGACCCTGGTATCTACTGCATCATATGCACAACTGGCCTTCTGTTCTAAGCTACGGAAGTGTCACGTATGGGCAACATGTACAGCAATATTACATATGTATATATTTCAGGACTATGCACACAAAACCTATCTCATGGACAGAGCTATAGATAGTGAACTATGATACATTTGGAGGTGTCACAGTAAACACAGTATTAACCTGCTACTTTGCATTACCTGTGTTTGTGGCAGCTGTTGCTGTGTCAGTGGTGCTTGCTTGCTGCTTGCTGTTTGCTACTCATGGTTTTGCTGCTGGCTGTCTGTATATTTTCTCTTCTCTCTGTCTCTCTCTCTCTTTCTCATTAGGTTTGTGCAATGACTGTATTGCATGAGTGGAGTGTGGGTACTGAATGCTTTTGTAGGTATCTGCATAGGTCCATGTGATGGCCCCTGCACCAATTGTAAGGCAGCATTTGCTAATTGCATGCAGCCAGGTGTGTGTTGATTGCATGTCTCACTGTGATTTCAGGACACTGCTATAACAAGGTATGTGAGATAGGCGTAGCCCTTTCAGATTGTAGGGCGTGGACGATGCTGGTATGCTGTTGACAGTGTTCTGTGAGTGTGAAGGTTAGTATGGGAATCCAGTGATTTGGCCATTAAAACTTTACCTCACATGCTTTGGATGGTACATCTACTATATTGCCTTTATACTAATTCCTACTATTGACTGTTATATTTATTTTAGCAGAGTGTGTATGGCTGTCATGGCTTACTGGTAGGTCATACAGACTAATGTTACCAAGGTCCTGGGTTCGAGACTGGCAGTGGGAATTTATTTTTGTCTCCAGACTTTCAAAATGAGTACAAGACCTGTCAATCAAAGTGCCATAAAGGCACTTTTAAGCACTTTAAACCAGGTCTGCACTCGTTAGCATGAATGAAGAAGGAGGCGTGCCCAGTATGACCTGCCCTTGGCAAAGAGGCAACGATAGCACATATGCTTGGTCAGTAGGAACACTGGGACTGATACCGCTCTGACTCACTCATACAGTAACAGGGATGCCTAACATGACACAACCTGCTTCCAAACGTACAGGAGTGTAGTATGTGTATCCGACAGAGGTGGCCCTGCAGCACCACCTGAGGCATGAATGCCATGTGTTAAGTAATGTAATATCATGTACAATATGCACACCTGAGGACCCCAACTAACATCCATATCCACGCATATGACCCTGTGGAAACAGCTGCACGTCATACAGTGATGTACATGTGCAAAAACATGGAACAAGATACAAAATGAGGGTGACTAGCAATAAATAGCATGGATAACCACACACCCATGTTTGTACCACAACAAGAACCAACATGGAATAGCCATGGTCAAAACCAATGGCTAAAACCGACTACTACTATATAGCTTGCTGCAGACCACTGTCCTAATAGCAGGAACTGCCCCAGGCCTATGTTCACAGGTTCATACTAGGCTATCTGCCCTAGTGCATGTATAAGCCTAGCCATAGTGATGTGGCTATTGCCACCTTATAGTGGTAATAAGTGTACAGAATAGATTCTGAATATTGTGCCTCTGACTTAGTAGTGACACATTATGACCCCCTTACGTAATTGAATAACATGACTGTGTCTCTGTCTAGTCTGTGCCTCCGTCTCATATGCAGTTGTCCAGATGTCTCCTGAAGAGTGTCAGTGAGGGACTCTGTCAAACATGAACTGGGATACTCTGCTAGAGTGTGAGATGCCTCTGAGTTATGGCTCTGTCCCTCCAGCATGTCCTATACATGTATGTGCTGAGGTTCAAATACTCAGCTTTCATGGCTCTGGTGGATTTGGATTGCTTACAGTGGAGCATGTCTACCAAATCCTGATTGGACATGGTCTTGTATGTCAGGCATAGGTCACCTGTAAGTATGCGGTATGACACTGAACAAAGCTGGACTTCCTCTATTCCGGAAGCATATGACATGTGTTGAAGAACCCTGATCTTCATGGTAGGTACTTTTCGGGTGCAAAGGTGCAAAAGGCAGGATCTGCCCTGTACAAAGCTGAACTAGGTGGGAACAAGGGTCTGTAGGTCAGTAATGTGTCTGTGTAAGAGCTCCATGACTCCTCCCATATCTTTGCAGACAAGGCTGGTTAAGCCTGTGTGGTGGTAGTTGCCATGGTCTGTGGAGGCATCTCCCTTCGTATGCCAGTGTTCAGGTACATATCCTGTAGCAAGACTAAGGTTAACTAGCAGTTGTATATATGGGTCCAGCCCCTTCTGGAGTTCACATAGCATGCAACTGGAGATACCAGCAGGTCCCATGGATGCTGTGTACTTGTCTTTGCTGAGTGTGGCTCTCACATGGACATCCAAGATGACAGTGAGGTTACATACAGCAGTGATAACTATCTTGTTTTGGGGGTGAGGGAGGGTACATCGCACTGAAGCTGTCCCGGAATGTTGCCAATATCTGTCAGGTCACTGGAATATATGTTGTTGTGTACCAACTCTGAGCATATCCGAGGGTTCACAACCAGGTGTCTGACATAACTGAAGAAAGCAGTGTGGTTACCTTCATTGTCTTTGGTGATTTATGTCCCCAAGTTGACCTTGCATGTCTTTATGAGATAATGTAGCTTTCTACTAGTGCTGATCTCAGCTGTCTTCCCTTTGGAGATGTAGCTCTGTCTTGCATTAGTAACCCTCATCTGTCATACAGTTTGTTTATGGCTGGGGTCCACCAGACAGGACACTTTCCCTTTGTGGAGAGGGTCCTGTTTCCAGTTGTGATTGTATGGTCCATGCTGTCTGACATCTAGCTAAGGGAGGTCATTCTGGTTCTGCAGTTATCTTTCATCAGCATTAGAAATGACCACAACAGCCCCTGTGGGTGTACCTCATGCACACACATCCAGCACCTGTAAAGTCCACAACAGTACCTCACCAGGAGTATGACAGAGCTGGAACACATGTAATGTGTAGTCTGATTAAACAGAGTGCAGCTCCACACACTGCCATGCTGTCCACCCAGATGCAAGCTGTGCCTGATGTAGAAAGCCATGTCCAAGCTGGAATCAATGCACATGCTGCACCTTGTACAATCTGAATGGCAGGGAGCTATGCACATGAGGGACCTGAACCCCAGCACTGACATATATAGGACAGGCTGTACTGCATTATCCAAAACACAGAAGCCACCTCCACACATGAGTAAACTACCAGAACAGGTTGTCCATTAAGACACTGGTTGAGTCCCTCAACAGGAATCCTAATGAGTGGATGGGAGATGGGAGGTTTACCCTGGGTATCAATGTTATGTCACAGGTAGACAGAGGCACAGTATACTAAACAAGACATATGACATGTCAAACTACGCTTACAATGTGTTGATGGACAAACACATTCTCCGACTTGCATTAGGTCAAGATACCTCTTGAACACAGCCAGCAAGGTGCTCTGCCTCAAATGGACCAGGATTGTATTCCACAGCATAGGGAGTCTCCGGTGATAACTCCATCCCTCCAACATGTCCAACATACATCCCTGCTAAGGTGTCAGTCACCTGCACTAGTGGTTCAGGTGGATCTTCTGAGTCTGAGGTGGAGCATGTCCATTAATCTCTGTTTGGACATGGCCTCGCATGTCAGGCACATGTCACCTCTAAGCAGACGGTATGTGAGTGAATAGAGTGTGAGTGTCTTCAATCTGGCAGCATATGACAGCTGTTGTGGTTCCTTGATCCTTTAGGTGGGGGACAGTCAGGGTGTCTCCAATTGCTGCAGATGTTGGGTGAGATACAGCCAGAATAGGGCATTTGACTCGATCACCGGTCTGATAACTGAAGAGTAGCCTTGAACAATGACCCACTAGATCTGGATGTGAATCCCATCCTTATCAGGTGGGCAATGTAGAAGGTCTTCCTAGCCACTTTAGCAATATGAGTCTCAGAAGAATGGTGACTGTCAACCTGGGTCCCCAGGTCCATGATAACCTCCTCTGTGCTTAGAGGATTGACACCTATATGGTAGCTTGGGGTCACCTTGCTTTTCCTGAAGGGTATGTCTACACATGTTGTGCACTCTGACTTCAGGCCATGGCCCTGGCACCAGCTATCAGTTACTGTGAGTCCCTTCTGAAGGATATCTGTGTGTGATGCACTGTCCACTATGGTGCCCAGTGTGCAGTCATCTGCTAACATTGTCATCCAAAGTCCTCCCATGTTGGCCTGTACTCCTGGGAAGTACATGACAAACAATGGTGGCCAAGGACTGAGCCCTGTGTGACACCACCTGTGACCAGCCTGGAGTCTAACATAGTGCCAGCAACTCTAACCCTGTGGGTCCCGTCCTTAAGCCAGTTTGCAACCCATCTTGTGACATATGGGTTTACATTTCAGTTGTTAGGGCTTTCCACAATACCTGAGTGGGGTATTGTGTTGAAAGTGTTAGCAAGGCCAAGGTAGGCTGTATGGACTGCCTTTCCCCAACAATGGCCTAAGTGACCAATTTGAAGATGTCAACCCAGTACAAAAGGCATGATCTGCCCCTGACCAAGCCAAAATGGGATGGGTACAATGTCTGCATGTCCCCTATATCTTTGTTTATGAGCTCAATTATGATCCTCTCCATAGATTTGCAGACTACACTTGTTAAGCTTATGGGGCAGCAATTAACAGGGTCTGTAGAGGCACTGCCTTTGTGCAGATGTGCACAACTGAACCCTAACCAGCCTGTTGTGCACACTATGAAAATGTAAATCAGTGATAGGACTGAAGCCCAGGATACTGACCACCACAGTGGAAGTACTGAAACACTACACTAGACAGTGCTACAGTGTTAGGTCAGTATGAACGGATGTTGACAATTGTGTGCAAAGTATCCCATGCAAAACCTGCAGGCACAGTATACTCCCAGTTTTGTTCACACAAAAGCATTCGGACAGTAACTACACAACATGGCACAGAACACACAACCATAAACTGGAGGTATTTGTTGAAGGTCACACTCATCCACAAATGTGATGGGCTGCAGAGTTCAACATATGTAAAGCCCACACTGGGCATGCTCACACACTTAGATAAATGAGACATCTTTCACACAACATGCCACAGGAAGGCTGAACTGGGCATGCTCACACACTTGGTCCAAATGTTACCCCTAGCAAATGTGAAAACACACCAGAGGATGCTCATCCCCCTTTCTAGACACTGATCATGTAAGCACCCTATAAGTATATTGGAGAAAAGGATTCTTTCAGTAATCCGAATAGTGCGCCGTGCTAATGTGTCCGTCTCTAGTGTCATAACATAGTTAAGTAGGGGTTTGAATCCAGCAGGTGGCAAGTGTGTGTGTAAGTGTGTATGAAAGAAACATCCCTTTTGGCAACTGGGAAAACACACCACAGGATGATCATTCCACTTTCTAGACTCTGATGATGTCAGCACCCTATAAGTATATTGGAGAAAAGGATTCTCTCAGTAATCCGAATAGCGTGCCGTGCTAATGCGTCCATCTCTAGTGTCATAACATAGTTAGGTAGGGGTTTGAATCCAGCAGGTGGCAAGTGTGTGTGAAGGGGGTAAGTGTGTATGAAAGAAACATCCCTTTTGGCAACTGGGAAAACACACCACAGGATGATCATTCCACTTTCTAAACTCTGATGATGTCAGCACCCTATAAGTATATCAGGGTAAAGGACATTCCCCAGTAATGCCTAATCGTCCGTCTCTAGTGTCATAACATAGTTAGGTAGGGGTTTGAATCCAGCAGGTGGCAAGTGTGTGTGTGAAGGGGGTAAGTGTGTATGAAAGAAACATCCCTTTTGGCAACTGGGAAAACACACCACAGGATGATCATTCCACTTTCTAAACTCTGATGATGTCAGCACCCTATAAGTATAAAACTGGGAAAACACACCACAGGATGATCATTCCACTTTCTAAACTCTGATGATGTCAGCACCCTATAAGTATATCAGGGGAAAGGACATTCCCCAGTAATGCGAATAGCGCGCTGCGCTAATGCGTCCGTCTCTAGTGTCATAACCTAGGTAGGGGTTTGAATCCAGCGGGTGACCAGTGTGTGTGAAGGGGGGTAAGTGTGTATGAAAGAAACATCCCTTTTGGCAACTGGGAAAACACACCACAGGGTGATCATTCCACTTTCTAAACTCTGATGATGTCAGCACCCTGTAAGTATATCAGGGGAAAGGAAATCCCCCAATAATGCGAATAGCGCGCTGTGCTAATGCGTCCGTCTTTAGTGTCTTAACATAGTTAGGTAGGGGTTTGAATCCAGCAAGTGTGTGTGAAGGGGGGTAAGTGTGTATGATTGATATATCCCTTTTGGCAACTGGGAAAACACACTACAGGATGCACATACCCATTTCTAAATGATATCACAATTATGTATGGCTTTTGATTACAGACATGCCATGTGTGTTGTGCACACACAGAATGCCCATGTGTGTGGGTTGTCCCTCACAATAATGCATGACATTGATTACACCGGTTATGGCAATGAACACATGATGTATGTGTGTGCCAAATACACATATGTACCTGAGACTTTCAATAGTTACCATGTGTGATGCCTGCCACATGTGAATACATGGTATTTGCACAGGGTAATATTATGACCGTGGTCTTCTGTGCAGATGCTGCATGTGGGATGTGTATATACAGTGTGAGATGTAGATGCTATCAGCCTAGTAGTGAGGGATGCACACCTGGTCTGGGGCATAAAGTCTACATGTTGTTAATGTACAGGAGCTGCATGTTCTCACCTGTTGTGGGAGTGGTAAGACAGTATTCCATAGCAATGCAGTGACTGCATGCTAAGAACCATTCAGCTAGGGTGTTGTAGATACACTTATTCATTAGCATTCAGTAATTTGTCGAAATCCCTGGTGAGGGTCTGATGCCAACCAAGGTCAGGGGTCTACCAGCCTGTGTCACTTGCTCAGTGATCCCTTCCATGTTCCCTATCACGTATCCCAGTGAGCGACATCCCACATCAGCTGTGGTGGCATGGACAATGACTGAGTCATATGTGTCCATGCATCTGACTGACTTGTATGTTGTTGTTACAGTTTGGCCATGTGTTTCCATCTCATACATGTGATGTACATCAATGGGTAGGGATAGGGTTGACTGTGTACATGTGGCAGCTGTGACATTACTACATGACACACATATTCCACAACTGTACCATAGAGGTGACTGACAACTGACCTTTGCACATGCTACCGGAGTATTGAGATTACATTGGTGATTGACAGCACATAGGGCCAATGGTGAAAAAGAGACATAGGTCTATAGGTTCGTACAGGGATATCTGCCCAGGGCATGTATCCACCTAGCCAGAATGTGCGTGCCTTTCAACATGCATTGTGAATCTGTCTTGCTATGCCCTTTTCCAAGGTTAGTATACTGGGCCTCTTTCTCACAGTGACACATAAGTGATACCCAGGGTAACCCTACAATGTCACATCCAGTCATTAATATTGCTCTTGAAGATAGTCACTGAGTCAGTCCACCTAACCTCTATTGGGATAATAATCAGGAATGAAGGGTGCCTCTGAGTTGTGAATGTGCCCCTCCACCATGTCCTATGTATATCACTCCTGAAGTTCAAGTATTTCCAGCGTGTATCCTGGTGGGATCTGGATATTCTGAGATGCAGCATGGCCATTATGTGAGGGTATGACCTGGCCTTCTATGTCAGGCACAGATTGCCTATGAAGAGGCAGTATGTCACTGAGTACAGCTGCTACTACTTTAACCAGTCAGTATGTGGCATCTGTTTGAGCACTTTGATCCCTTGTCGAGGTACATATGTGGTAGCCCCAGTTGCTGCAGGTGTCTGGTAAGGTGCATGCCGACAGGTTCATCATAGTCAATTATGGGCATGATGAGGGATGAGTAAAGGGGCACAATGTCCTCCCTGGCCTACATGTGGATCCCATGATGATGTGGCCCATATCACATGCTTACCTAACCACTTTGTCCATGTTGTTGTCAAATGGTAGAATGCTATCAACCTGCGTACCCCAAGGTCCATAATTCCTTGGTCTGCACTTACTGGATTAACACATATGTGGTACATTGTGGTCATTTAGTGTTTGACAAAGGGGATGACTATACTATTTCTGTCATTCACGTTGAGGCCATGGCTGTGGCACAAGTCGTGTGTTTGCAAGAGTCCCTTTTGGAGGATGCGTGTGTTAGCTGTTGAGTTGATTATGGTGTTCAGTCTGCAGTCACCTGTGACTTGCTGAGCCACAGTACTTCCATGTTGGCCTGTACCTATGACAAATACATAATGAACATGACAGCCCCTAGGGCTTTGCCTTGTGGGACACCACTTGTACCAGGTTGGAGGCTGACGTGGCTCCAGCAATTCTACCATGTGTGTTCTGCCCTTGAGCCACTGTGCAATACCCATAGTGACATAGGGGTTAATATGTACACTGGTGAGCTTCCTAGAATGCACAAGTGGGGTATTGTATCCAAGGCTTATGCAAGGTCCAGGTAGGCTGTGTGGACCTCCTACCCCTTGACAGTGGCCTTGGTGACTGTTTCAAACAAAGCAAACAGGTTTGATAGGCAGGATTTGCCATTGACAAAGCCAAACTGTGTATGGTGACATGTCTGTAGGTCCACAATATCTAGATATGTGAGGTTCTTGATGATTCTTGCCATAGCTTTGCAGACAAAGCTAGTCAGACATATGGGGCAGTAGTGCCCAGGATCCGTGATGGCACCACCTGCATGTTGAGGGACCACTGTTGCTGTATGCCACTCTCTGGCCACATATCATGTATTAAGGCTGGGATTGAACAGTGGTGTTATGTCTGGGTGTAGCTCTTCTTGTGGTTCATGTAGGACACAGCCTGGGACACTGTCTGGTCCCATTGATGCAGTGTTTATTGCTTTGGGAAGGGCATCTCTTACCTGAGCATCTGTGATGTCAGGGGGGGAAGCACTGTGATGCGAGACATATGTTCCCTTTGGTGTGGTGGGAGAGAAGGCAGCATTGAACCTGTCCACTAGGATGATGGCAATGTCTGTGTGTTTTATATTTTGTGTGACATATTGTATTACCTCTGAGCATATCTGGGTAGTACCACCCAGGTTACTAATATAACTACAGGCAGCCTTGTGATTATCCTCAGTGGCTTGTGGAATCCTCTCTCAAAGATGGCCTTAGACAATCATATGGGTGCCTGTAGTTGTCTTCCAATACTCATCAGTGGTGCCTTCACATTTTGGGAGGTTGTTGTATGATGTAGTGGCTCCATCCTTCTATTGTATAGTGTGTTTATGGCTGGTGTCCGGCGCCCAGGACATCTGCCTTTGGAGAATTGGGTCATGCTTTCATATGTGGCTTCATGATCCATGCATTCCTGAATGTGTCCACAGAATGCCTCTATACAGGTATCTGCAGTCTGGTCCATATTTTCAACAGGCCTTGGGCCTTTGAAGGTTTCCACATCATTTATGAGGGGTGTGCACTTGCTTGACATGAGCTGTTGACAGACGTGCCGCCCTCCAGACAGAGCAAGGGGAGGGTCACAGTCAGCTACCTGTTGGGACGCACTCCCTGGACCACATGGAAAGAGACACAGAGGAGCTCTTACAGCACCCTCTCAAACTCAGGTCTCCCACACAGCCTTCATGCTGACACAGGAGAGTTTAGATTACTCTGCAAACACCATCATACTGGGTGATGCCAGCTACCCAAACATAGACTGTGAACATTACACAAGCCACAATACCCAAGCTCTAAGGTTCCCATTGATCAGACATTCTTTGGCTATGGAACAGGTAACCAACCTTCCCACAAGAGGGCAGATATACTAGAGCTGATCTTTACAAACATGAGTAAAAACTGCTCACCACTGGGAGTATTTCCTCATTGTTGCAATCAAACCATATACTAATCACACTGGTGTTCTGGATCCCCCACATATGCAAACCTCCAACACATCGATGTGTGTGTGTGGGAAATGTCCCTATTAGCAACCGTGACAGTATCGTACAGGATGCAGATCCCCCTTTTGAAACAGTGATGATGTCAGGACTGTATAACTATATCACCTGTAGTAAAGTCCTCCAGTAATTGGCATAGCACGCGCTGCTAATGTGTCTTTCTTCAGTGTCATAATGTAGTTAGGTGGGGGTTTGAATCCTGCAAAGGGAATGTATGAGTGTGGTTGATGTGTGTGCACTATGCTGGGAGGGTTAACTGCCTTTTGCCAACTGGGAGAACACACTACAGGGTGCACATCCCTCCTCCTACACACAGATGATGTCAGCACCCTCTAAGTACAGCATTAGTAAAGATTTCTCCAACTACTGCAAATAGCACACTCTGCTAATGTGTCTGTTTCTACTGTCATTGCACAGTTAGGTATGGGTTTGAATCTTGCAAATGGAAAGTATGTGTTTTACTGTTGGTGGGGTTAGTGTGTGCACAATGATGGGGTGGGATGTGGCTTTTGCCACATGGGGCTATGCACTGCAGGGTGGTCATTACCCTTAACAAGCAGTGATGTTGATAGCACCCTATACAAACAAAACTGCAAAACAGAAGGTGGTGGTACTGATAACACATGTAAGGTAACACTTCTTCAAGTAATGTCCACAAAACGGAGTAGGATAATAAAACAATTCTTTTATTCTATACAGACAACATGACAACAGACAACTAACTGCCAGTACTCAGTATAGTGTTACATGCTACTGTAACACACACATGTACCCGAATATACCTAGATAGTGTTCTGAAGCCTGAATGTGGCAAGTGTGTGGATGTGGGATCTGTCTGTGTGTGCATTTCCGTATGGGAAACATGTTTGCTGTGGCAATCAGGGTACTACAGTACCTGATGCACATTACATCTTCCAACTGATGAGGTTGCCTGCACCCTGTGAGTACAGGTAGAGAAGGATGCCAGTAGTAAACAACATAGTGCACTTCTGAAATGTGTACCTGTCATGTATCAACAGCTACTCATGTAGGGTGATAAATAATGGGAATGGCAGGTGAGCGTGCATGTGTGTGGGTAGCAGGGTGTGTATAAATGCATGTGTGACAGAACAGATACATGTAGCTGAATCTACATAACAGCACAAGATGCGCATTGCCATAGTCAATGTTAGCTTGTGATGGTGTGCAGCTGGTACACTTTGTTAAGTAGTATGGGTGCAGATAACAATTGAGGACATTCATACAGTTACTGCAGCAGGACTGATGGGATATACACACATTTATACTGCAACACACAACAGTTACCAACATGTTACTACTTATACACATCTATGTAGTCACCCTGTGCATCAGCAACGTGTTTACCTTTACCTGCACCGATGTTGTAGTATGCAGGAGGTGGCACAGTGTCATCATATGCACAGGGTGTGGGTTAGGTATGCCCAAGCGGGCCACTGGTAACACCAATTGACATGTGTGTGCATGTGTGTTTGTGAGGGGCAGCAGTACAGGGTGGACCGTTGTTGGTGCAGTGTGTGTGTGTATGTGTTTGCCCTAGGTGTTAGGTTTCTGCATGTGTGTAAGCACGCACACAGTCCCACATAATGGCTGCCATGTACAGGGTTTTGTGGACAGCCACAGACTGCACCTGTCAGGTCATCCAGATCAGTGTCTGTGGGCACGGACACGGTACCTGTGCCTGGCAGGGTGCTACCCGTCAGATCCGGTACTAACCCAGACTGGGTACTGTCATCGGAAGCAGGGGTGTGTTGACTGGACACAGTTCCCTGTTGGGACTGTCCAGAGCCACGCACGTGGTCTCCTGGGGCGTCTGGATGACAGCACAGACCCAGCATTGCTGGGGCTGGTGCTGGCACTTGAGGCGCCGCGAAGTGGGCCGTGTCGCCCCGTGGCCACTGCCAGCTGGTGCTCTTGCTGGCATACGCCACGCCGACGCCGCAAACGCACACCATCACCCTGGCCCATGGACATCTGGTTGTGGAGCAGCTGTTGTATGCCCCCACAACGTCTGTCAACGACATCTGTGAAGTTACGGATAGCATTCGCAACATCATGCATGCCGCCTGTCATGGCTATGCGACATGCTCTCAGCTCCCTCAGACCCTGTCTGGTGTACCTTCCATATGTGCCTGTGCCTGCATGACAGTTCTAAACATAGTGGAGGTTGACATACCTCCTTGGGCACGTCGGCCAGAGGCATTACGGCCACGGATGCCCCCACGAGAACCCATGGGCGACTGTCTGCGTGGTACCATTGGAGGCCTCTGCACATGGCTGCCTTGTGAGGATGCATGTACCACAGGTACCACATTACCCTGATCTATGCCCACTGCTGACTGTCCATCACCTAGGGACAATGGTGACAAAGGATGTAACGGCAGGATGACTGTGCGCATTGACGGGGTTGAAAGCTGTGTACTGTCAATTGGATGACCAATGGCGGACCCAGACACACCTTCCTGCACCATTACAGACATTTCATCATCATCAGTACCTGGGGCACAAGATTCAGGTTCCCTGCTGCAGGTCACCAGAGCAGCACCAGAACCTACGGGAGGAAAACATGGAACACAGATTACAGTCTCAATACATATTTGAAAGAGATGCACTTCAATACTAATGCACACATTCAGAAATGGACACATGCACTCATGGACACTAACACACATGCACACTTGGGCACAGGCACACTTGCACACATGCACACCCCACAGTAAACACACACATCAGTACCGTGTTACACTACTCAATTTACTACCTGTCAATTACAGTTATTGTGAACACAGTCACCAGCATGTCTACTACAGAGTTACACTACTCTTCCTAGTTTTATAAATTGTTTTACAGATACTGTTAAAAAGACTCACCAGCATGTATGGCCTGCCTCGTTGCTACATGGGAGGGACCTGGAAGTGTGAAGAGAGTAATGTCAGTGGGCACATGTGTGCCATTTGTTTTGCACATGATACAGTACAGTAGTACACTAGTTCCCTTATACACATCAGCTGCACATCATGTCTGTATATATATCATGATGACTTTTCCTCACTTCCCTTCTTGACTCCTGCCTCTTCCATATCATTGTATCTGTCATACTCCTTCTACTTCTCTACCCTTCTGAGCCCTAACTATTATGTATATGGTTTTGCCTTATTGCATAACCATTATGCTTTAGGTAGGATTGCTTTGAAACCAACGGTACATTGTGTATGACTCTAAACTGTTTGACTTCCTTACATGTATGTTGATTTGATTAACAGGCTGGTGTACAATTCTATTATGTTGGCTGTCTGTATTGACAACTTGTCTGTCTGCCTTTATTACGTTATGTGTGGAGCTTTTCTCCACAGGCCTCTACTGAAAATGAAGTTATATCCAGCTAGACTATCTGGGTCAACAAATGTAAAAGTAATAACAATAAATGAATATGGCATCTTACCTGCACGCCGCTGTCTTGTTGCTGTGTGGACCCAACCTCCATCAGGATGCATGGTTGTTGCTGTTGTTCTGGGGCTGGTTCCACAACACTTAGCAGTAGCCCTCCTGTCTGGTGAGGGGGATGTGGCCACCCCCACCTGTGGCAACCTGTTGCCTGCGGATATCTGCAGCACGCTGGCGGACATTTCTTATCAAATCACTGCAGTGATGTCTCACCTGCTCATATGTCCTATCATGCATGCCAACATCATTTATCCTGCTAACAAGGTTAAGCCACAGTGCAGACCTCTCCTGCTGATTCTGGGTAGTGCGTGAGAACAGGATGGCATAGTCACGCACCAGGCTCTGGTGGATCACGTCATCCTCTGCAGCAGAGTAGGCAGGATTCCTTTTAGGTGCCATGTCTATCTGGAAAGGTACACAAACAGGTTATCAGCATAGTATCTCAACAATGCATGGTACACATTCTATACAGGGAGTGTTAACTTCTACTTATTACTGATTGGTTAAAACCTGATTACAGTGTAGCTATCATTCTATGTCATTTGTACTAAGTACTTGGCCTTCAGACCGGTTGTTTTACATTAGGGCGGTTGGTGGCAAGCACTGTGGTGGCAGGACACATGTCTTTCATCCATTGAAGTTGGGAACTGCTGATTGTGGGCCCAGTGTACAAGTGTATTACTTCTGGTATGGGCAGTTGGCCTTCAGGCCAGTTATTTAACATTAACGAGGTTTGTGGTCTGCACTCATGTGTGACAATAGACTGTACTCTGCCATTCATAGCTGGGGACATCTGGTTTCAGGTTTATAGTGCCTGCATATCTGAGCTGTATCTTACTGACATTGCTACACCTTGTTTGTTGTAGCAAACACTACATCCAGGCCTCCTGGATCTACCTTTGTTTATATGCTTGTTATCTGTTAGCTTGTTATTTCACTGGTATGCTACTTCCACATAGTACACATCTTCTCAACACATCTGTGACTCACTACTGTTATCTGCATTGCTTACTGTACGTACTTCCATGTTACACATGACAGCAAGTGACTGCTTGTCATTGTTGCATTTACTTCATTGTGACACATTGCACTTAGGTTACCTGGCATTTGCTCACTGACACTTTTATATCAGTCAGCAGTTGTAGGTAATGTCAGTACACCCTCACCCCCACTGGACCTTGTTTTCAATCATTAGTGATTACAGAGTTCACAATAGTATTCTAGCATGTCCAGAGGTCAGTTGTCAGTTCCCTCCCCAGTCCAGCTGGTGAGTGTGGTACTCCAGAGACAATGTTAGAACAGTTGTATGTACACAGACAACCCTCCTCCTAACAACAAATTCAAACTCATGTGAGTGATGCAACCATATACCAGACTGGAGGCTAGGCTCTGTCTACTCAATACCGCCATAACCAGTCACGTGGCAAAGGGATCACTCACTACACTTCCAGTCTCACGAGACCTACCACAACAGCAGACCTAACACATGATCACACATGATCATACTTGTAGGCTCAGACCACAGCTCTGCCTATGCAGCAGAGACCTCCTAAGCAGACATCCAGGCAACCACTACCACATAAACGAACATGTGCAACACATATCACACAAAGCCAATGTGCTGAACACTCACAGCCATTAACAGTTAACAACACACCTCATACACCTGTACTAGGTGCCTCTATCATCAGGCACACTCACATCATGTTCAACAGGCTTAACGAGGTGAGGGTCACGGTGTGCAGCCTGTCAGGCACTATGACCTGCCACATAACACAAACACTCAGGTAACCCCAAGGCAGGTACAGGTATGACTCAGTCAATGTCCATGCTGCTGTGAATGGCCTGACACATTCCTCCCTGGACTACATGACATGAGACATTACAGAGCTCTCTGAGCACGTAGCCCGAGACAGTTTGACCCTGACCTTTAGTAGCATCCTACCCTCACCGAGAACGATGCCACAATATCAAGGCGCGATGATCCCTTCCAACAATTGACTGACATACTGGTGTCATTCACAGGTGTGCCAATGCCTGCCATCTTGGGGTGGTATGCTTTGCTAGGGACAGCTTGCACCTGTCACCAGAGTCCTATTGACATTTGGCAGAGCCTCCTGCTACACCCATAGTGCCTGTATTAGGCAAGGCTCATAAGGCAAACCCACATCCATTTGTATCACAAAGGATGAGGAAATAAGAGTGATGCTACTCAAGACCCAAGGATGCACGCACCCAAAACCCTACCTAGCATTCTGGACATCGATATCTGTGCAGTAACATGAACCTGTTTCAGGTTTCACAGGAGCACACCAGTACTACCACGTTATAGCTGTTACCATTCTTGTCGGCCCCAACACTTGAACAAGGGAGGGGTAGTATCAGTATTCAATGCAGATTCCCACGCCTCCACATTGGTGGCACAGTACAACATAGATGTTAGGCCATTGAGTACAGAAGACGTAGTTGGGGACCTGGGGAAGAAACATGGTAGCGGTCTGTCATTTGTCTACCACATGGCCAACGTGGATTGACAGACATGTTATATAGCCCAGCTAATCATGACTGATTCACATGTATGGCAGGGGAGGTCATTGTGCCTCTGTACTCATCCATCATCAGGCCTATAATTGCATACAATGCACCTTTTGGGATGTACCTAACCAGACACCTACAGCAACTGGTACAGGACAACAGTACATCATCAAGGGGATGCAATGGCTCACACAGATGTCATATTCTGCCCAGGTAAAGTGAATCCAGCTGGACTCAGTGGCATACTGCCTGTTCAGAGGCAATCTGTGTGTGCCATATACAGCCATGTCCTACCTAGCAGTAATGAACGTGATGCACCTCAGGCAGAGTCCCATACAGCCACATGCTCAGAAGAGCTGGACCTCAGCACTGACATACATGGACATGCTGGAGGGGCATATTCCTAACCGAGAGGCTCCCTTCACTCTGTAATGAGCTCACACTACTGGTTAGGCAGAGTCCCTCATTGACTCTCTTCCATAGGAATCTGGATGAGTGGATGGAGATCATAGTTGTACCCCAGGTATCACTTCTATGTCGCTGTTAGACAGAGGCACAGTATACTAAAGTCGGACAAGGGCATAGCAGCATAACTTGTGATTGGGTGGCAAAAGACAAACACATTCTACTAGGCTTACCAATGCCCTAGGGCAAATAGCCTAGTCTGAACCTATGAACTGTTCATTCTCAACTGTTCGAGCTCATTACAGAGTGAAGGGAGCCTCTCGGTTAGGATTTGCCCCTCCAGCATGTCCATGTATGTTCTATTCAGTCGCCACCGCTTGCTCAGAGGTGACCTTTGCCTAACATACAAGGCCATGTCAAACCCAGATTTGATGAATATGCTTCACCTCAAAATATCTAGCTCCATCAGAGCCACAAGGGCGGAGACTTAAACCTCGACACGGCTATTAATAGGACATGCTGGAGGGATAGATTCATCACCCAAAGACTCCCTATGCTGTGGAACAAAATCACGGTATATGTGAGGCAGAGCACCTCGCTGGCCTTGTTCAAGAGAAATCTTGACCAATGGATGGGAGATCGCAGATATACCCCAGGGATTACCTCAGTGTCACTGCTCGACAGAGGCACAGCAAAATAATGGGTATGGTTCCCCATACTAAAGGGGTGGCGTAAGCCACAAAACGATGGGCTGGGCTTGTAAATGCCCTTGGGCAGATAGCCTAGTATGAACCTATGAACATGTGTGTACTGCTATAGTACTTCTGCCATATGTTGCATGTGTGTGTGTTGTGGGGATGCACAGGTAATGGGCAGATACGCGTGCACAGGTGACACGTCTGACACATTCTGGGTGTTCATCCATACATACTGGATGTGTGCTGCCATCCAACCCTGTGATGTGGACACACATTACTCAGCCTGGATATACATATCCGAACAACACCACAAGCACAGTACACTACCTTGCTATGTATGCATGTTATTACACAGTTATTCAGTAGTTATGACAGTGATGCTATGCATGCAGACCACTGGGCCAGTGGAAGCCATAACACACACCGCCAGCACCTTTGCATATGCTTACCACAGACATCCCACATACTGCATGTACTGTGCACACAGTTATCTAACCCAGAACAACTGCACACCACTTATTAATCCTGTCCAGTGGACTACAGATACAGGCATATTGTATAACAATAGTAGGAGGCTACTGCAGCACAGGGCATATTCACATGACGGGAAGGCATCTGTTGTCTGCAGTGTTAAGTGGCTTCACATTCACCAAATGCACAGATATTGGCAACATTGTTGCAGACAGTTTAGGTGCAGGTACCCCCCCCCCCATTGTCCTACACACGTGTTATTAGTTATCCCAGATGACTGTAACCTCCCTATCCTCTCACATGTCCAGGTGAGAGCCACCCTCATCATTGCAGAACACATATCATCACTGTTACGAAATGGTATCCCTGGATGTGTGCTACATTCACCCCTGGAGGACATAGCACCACATGACAGACTGATATTAATCCCTGGCCATACTACAGGATATGTACCTGAACAGTGCCATACATACACAGTGGTCCCACACCAATGAGGAGGAACCTCTACTGACCCTGGGAACTACTGCATCATATGCACAACTGGCCTTGTGTTCTAAGCTATGGAAGTGTTAGTTATGGCCCACATGTACAACAATATTACATATGTTTATATTTCATGACTATCTACACACAACCTATCTCATGCACATACCTATAGATAGTGAACTATGATACATTTGGAGGTGTCACAGTATACACAGGATTAACCTGCTACTTTGCATTACCTGTGTTTGTGGCAGCTGTTGCTGTGCCAGTGGTGCTGCTTGCTGCTTGCTCCTTGCTGCTGATTTTGCTGCTGGCAGTCCTAATATTTGTTTTCTTTTTTTGTTGTTTGGTTGTTTTCTCTGTTTCTCTGTGTCTCTCTCTCTCTCTCTCTCTCTTTATCCGTAGTGTTTGTGCAATGAATGTATTGCGTGAGTGTAGTGTGGGAACTCAAAGCTTTTGTAGGTATCTGCATAGGTCCATGTGATGGCCTCTGCACCAATTGTAAGGCAGCATTTGCTAATTGCAAGCAGCTGGGTGTGTACTGATTGCATGTCTCACTGTGATTTCAGGACACTGCTATAAAAGGGTATGTGAGATAGGCGTTGCCCTTTCAGATTTTAGGGCGTGGACCATGCTGGTATGCTGTTGACAGTGTTCTGTGAGTGTGAAGGTTAGTACATCTCCCATGCTTCATGCTGTGTTGTAGTTTCAGGTTGCTGCATTTATCTTGCCTGTTCCCTGTAGTGAGTGTGTATGCATACTGACACCTACAACTATATGTCATATGTATTGCTATATAAATATATATATATATGTGTACATATACATACTTTCATATATGTACATTAGCTGACATTATTGGGTACAAGCTAACAATTAGCAGGGCTGTTTCTGTTAACACTACACTAGTATGGGAACCCAGTAATTGTGACTATAAAAGTCTGCCTGACATGCTTTGGGTAGTAGACATACTATATTGCCTTTATCTTCATTCCTACTATTACATGTTCCATGTATTTAGCACTATATTCCTGTATGAGAGTCATGTCTTAGTGGTAGGTCATACAGACTAGTGTTACAATGGTCTTGTGGTAGGGCCTACTAGTATGCTCATATTCTGCTTTTGAGTTGAGTATAGGGCCTATCAATCACAGTGCTGGAGGCACCTTTAAGCAGTTAAAGGGCTTAGTAGGTCTCACAGGAGCCAGGCTGTGTTGCAGATTCTGGTTGCTGCATATATCTTCACTGTTTCCTGTAGTGAGTGTGTATGGCTACTGAGACCTACAACTATATTTCATATGTATTAATATATATTTATATATATGTATGTGTAGATATACATACCTTCACATATGTTCATTACCTTACATTATTATGTACAAGCTAACAGGTAGCAGGGCTGTTTCTGTTCACACTGAACTAGTATGGGAATCCAGTAATTTGGCCATTAAAACTCTACCTGACATGCTTTGGATAGTACATCTCCTATATTACCTTTATACTGATTCCTACTATTACATGTTATATTTATTTTAGCAGTGTGTTCTTCCAAAGCAGGCATGGCTTAGTGGTAGGTCAAACAGACTAATGTTACCTAGGTCCTGGGTTTGAGACTGACAGTGGGAATTTTTTTACTTTGCAAACTTTCCAACTGAGTACAGGACCTGTCAATCAAATAGCTGAGGCCACCTGTAAGCAGTTAGAAGGGTAAGTAGGTCACACAGGGGTCAGGCTGTGTTGCAGATTCAGGTTGCTGCAATTATGTTAACTTTTTCCTGTAGTGAGTGTGTATGGCTACTGAGACCTACGATTATATTTCATATGTATTAATATATATTTATATATATGTATGTGTAGATATACATACCTTCACATATGTACATTACCTTACATTATTATGTACAAGCTAACAGGTAGCAGTGCTGTTTCTGTTCACACTGAACTAGTATGGGAATCCAGTAATTTGGCCATTACAACTCTACCTGACATGCTTTGGATAGTACATCTCCTATATTGCCTTTATACTGATTCCTACTATTACATGTTATATTTATTTTAGCACTGTGTTCTTGTAAAACAGGCATGGCTTAGTGGTAGGTCATACAGACTAATGTTACCAAGGTCCTGGGTTCGAGACTGACAGTGGGAATTTATTTTTCTTAGCAAACTTTCAAACTGAGTACAGGACCTGTCAATCAAAGTACCATAAAGGCACTTTTAAGCACTTTAAACCAGGTCTGCGCTCGCTTGGCTGAGCTCACGATGCAAGACTGGCGGTGAGCTCCGCTAACACAAGCGCACACCTGCGCTAATTTCTTTGACAGAAAAGAAAAAGGGGTGACAGGAAAGTGGTGAAAAGGGGTCACAAAGAGGGTAAGACAGTAGGGAAAGAAGCGTGATTTGCAGGAAGGGTGTAGGTAAGGCCCATATATGCCCATGTCTTTTGCAGCAACAGCTGTATATTTCTATGTATTTTGGTGAGACATTTGAAACCTTCCACCTCTGAGAGAGGTGTCAGGACAACATTAATATTTGTTGTACAGCCAATTGTAATTAACAGTTTAGATGTCCAGCGGACATGTGTGTGACATGGACAGCTATGTATGGGGCGTAATTTTTTTGTGGGACAGAGTGCCCTTTTTTTTACAGGTGAGAGTGGTATACCAGGTGAAGGAAGTCGGTAAAGCTGGGGAGGTAGGTTGGGTTGGTTAACAGACAAGACAGACAAGACGCATACAGGGACAGTGTATGACACACGTGGGGGGGGTTACACAATTGACGGGGACGGAGGTTGGGATATCCGAGATGCACGAGCCCACAGATGACAACAGTGGAACTGATATCCCCACCCATAGGCAGTTGCCACTGTTCCTTCACAGCCCAGGACAGGGCTGTGCTGGGGGCTGTGTAGGCAGGGCAACGGCCAGGGCCGTTAGCTGTGCCACACGAGCCTCGAGCTGGCGTAGGGGCCCAAGAACATAGTCTTGGATCTCCCTTCGCACCACCGACCGGACACCTTGGAGGGTGAGTGGACGAACCCCTCCGGCCACACTTGCAGAGGGGGGATGGGCCCCATCCCCTGCAGCGCTTCCACCTGAAGGTGGCACAGGGCCACCGGAGGGGGGTCCGGCCTGGCTACTAGTGCCAGGTGCAGTCGCCAGCTGAGGTGGGAGAGGTGGGTCCGCTGGGACCTGCCTTCCCAAGCGTTCTAGGTTTGTGAGTAGTTATGTTAGTTTGGGTTGGTGGCATTTTATTACATTCAGATTAGTTGTAACAGCATGCATTGGTATTCCCATCAAACAAACACCCAGATATGAACACCATTGAACAAGGGGCATATCAATATCACATGCATTATTTGAACAGCAAAACACGGTCAAACGACATGCAGGGTTGATTAATGGCAACAGGCCATCAGATTTGCAGGTATGAATAGGGCACATGCACGAACAGACATGCATATATGTTTGAAACGGAAAAATGTCCACGATTAATGAAATGTTCACATACCATTATTTAGTGGATGTTGTTATATGGAATTATAGGGTTGGGTGGGGATAGAAAGTGATGACACATTCATATGTTACACATTGATTCACATTTCTAATAGGTACACAATTAAGTTGAGGCTGATGTTTCAAAATAATCTTTATTTTACTGTCATGCTACACCTGTTACACATACATCACTATCCTACTTATTTTGAATTTGATCAGATACATCATCCTGCTACACTTTGATGACAGGACAGGGGACAACTATGGCTGTTTAGTCTGTCAGATAATCATTCATTCTATCTGCAAATTGTTTACTGTTATCACCATATACAGATTTTGAGCTAGACATTCCAGATTCAGACACACTGAAATCAGTTTGGGATGTTAATTTGTACTTCCCACATGCATTTAGTTCTGTAGAAACACACTGAGGCTTATTACTACTTTATTTATTCATACATGAGCCTTTCTGTCACTCTCACACATTCTGCAACTTCACAGTTCAGGTTGGTACTTCTAGGCTTTGTTCACATATTAGACCTGTGGTGATTCAAACACTTTCCAACAGCCTCACTTCTGTCATGATTCAGCATTTCAACAGGGGATATATCTCACATGTGACTACCTCAGATTCTGAAGCTGTACTCTTGAGACTACTGCAGGTTACAGTATATTTAATTAATGATGGGACATCTGTATTACAGCACTGTTTAATTCTATCAATTATATTTCCAGTTACACTTGCATACTGATGAACTTGTTGCAGCCGTACCTGCAGACTTTCAATTCCTGCTTGCACATTATATTACTTTTAATCAATACACTGCACTGTTCTGATACATGGTACATAATAATATTTATTTACAAGTACTGGGTGGGGTTACTAACCTGCATGGTGGCGCAGCCGCACCAGCCTCCGGGCGTGCATCTCACGATTCATAGAGCGGACACCTGCAGCTGTAATACAAAGGGAATAATATTGGACTACACATCTCCATGGTATCAGCTAGTTGAAATCCTTACATACATGAGTAAAATGTGACTTACTCAGTGGTGGGCGTTGGGCATTTGCCAGGCCTCCTGGATCCAATGGTTCAATTGGTCCTGCTTGCGTCTCTTCAGGTCCGCATGGTGGTGACGGACCTGCTCACCAGTGCGTGGAATGCCAGTAGCACTGGTCAGATCACGAGCCAACTGGTCCCACGCCTCTGCCCTATATGCTCCCCATGAGACCTGGCCCTGCATGAGTTGGGCCTCGTGATTATGGACAAGGAGCCAGACCATGTATCTGGACTCCTCAACGCCCGAACGCTGTGCTCGAAAGCAACGTGCCTCACCTACTCCACTCATGCTGAGTGCAAGTCTGTTCTACAATCTGTTATGCTGTGTATTCCGCCTATGGGGCTTATATATGCCGCTTTCCGCACATTTCTCTGATTGGCCATTTTGGAATTGTATCTACTTCACTGAAAATGCTTTCTCATGCTCCATTCTGGGTTTTATCCCATATATATGCTATTTCTGCATTTCTAGGTATTGCTGTCATGGCTTGGTGGCTTAGTTCCTTGACTCTAGTGCATGGTATCCTGGGTTCGAATCTGGCAACTGATTTTTCATTTTCCTGACAGGAATGAGTTGAGGACCTGTCAATCAAACATGCCAAAAGCACTTTTAAGCACTTTAAACCTGGTCTGCGCTCGTTTGCGTGGAGGTAACGCATGCGCACTGGCAGTTAGCTTGTGGGAGCGGCGCGCAAACGGTGTGCGCTGGGATAAATCCTAATTGGCTACTGACACACATGTTAAGCTAATTGCACACAGTTTCAGTCTGTCTAACTGCAGCTTAGCAACGGGCACGCAGTTTGCAGCTTTTGAAACACTACTCAGCTACGGGCACTCTGTCTCACAGCAGCTTAGCTATCAGTACATTTCTGACTATTTTTATTATTATGTTACTTCAAAATATATGCTCTATTTCATTCCATTTTACAAAAGGGAATACATTTACATTTGTACAATACTGTCAGGGGGCTTTTTAGTGCTTATTTACAAAAAAAAAAGGTTGTTGTAGGGGCTCGAACCCTGCCTGCCTACTCTTAGGCCGGCAACTCTACCGCTAAGCTATTATTTCTTGGCTTGCTTTGCATATTTAGTTCTTATATCCTTTTCCACTAACTGCTGACTGTGATTGCGCTTAGTAGCACACCGCATTACACGAGCGCACACAGTAGCAAACATTTACGGGGTTTAACAAAAAAAAAAAAGGATTTAATTTAATTTTATGACATCTCTTCACTTTATACACTAATGGCCAGTCGGGGCATGTGTTGTATAGTGTGTTTATTCACATTTTCATGGCCTTTCTCGTGGCTGTTTACTTTCAGCCATTCTAGTCTTCCGGGGGCGTGTCCGCTTGCAGGGCTTAGCCTACAGACACGCCCCCTACTCTCTTACACGGACCGTGTAAGAGTTACTAGTGTGATTCAGCATGCCTCATGCACCTCATGCATATGCATGACATGCTGACATCACACAGTTTAACTGCAGCCTCCGTAAAAGTTATAACTCTTTCACGGAGGCTTCCTGAATCTGGCCCATAACCTTTATGGCCTAAACCAGGTAATTTAATTTCAGACTATTTTTTAAAGTTAGCTGGACTGAGATTAATCTCTTCTCTTCTAGTATCCTCTGTTACAATATATTAATTTCTAAGGTTACAATACAGTGTTACATACAGGTTTATTTCTTTTCTTTTGAGCAGGACCCACTTTTGGTACCTTTTTAACACAAGAAACTTTACAAATACATTTTCAACACAAGCACATGTGCAAATCAGTTTGATATACAAATGACATATAATTCTTTACAAAACTCCAGCTAACTATGTTGGCATATGTTATACATCCACTGCGTTACTTCTCCTGGCATAGCTGGCAATACCTCACATCATTACACTATGTATATACATATATTTATATTATATGTGTGTGTGTATGTATGTGTGTATATATATATATATATATATATATATATATATATATATATATATATATATATATATATATATATATATATATATATATATGTGTATATATATATATATATATATATATATATATATATATATATATATATATAAAGAGAGAGCGAGAGAGATCTCCATTTTCATATAACCAACAGCTGTTTCCTTGACACACTTTGATCTGGTTGACATGTGTACATTTGTTTTGCAAAATCTCTATATTACCAGGGTTGAGGTCTATGCCCTTTGCCCGGTATTTTGTGATCTTGATGTTGAAATCTATAAATAGCAGGTGATGCAAGGCTGCGGTAGGGGGTTGCCTCCTGCAAAAATTACTTTTTATTTTGTCTTCTGAGGTTATGTGCCAGACCATACTCACTGAAGTGTTGACCTATTTTCCACAGTTTTTTTGTGCTGACATTAGTGACCTTGTCATTTTGGTATTTACAGGGCAACGGCCAGGGCCGTTAGCTGTGCCACACGAGCCTCGAGCTGGCGTAGGGGCCCAAGAACATAGTCTTGGATCTCCCTTCGCACCACCGACCGGACACCTTGGAGGGTGAGTGGACGAACCCCTCCGGCCACACTTGCAGAGGGGGGATGGGCCCCATCCCCTGCAGCGCTTCCACCTGAAGGTGGCACAGGGCCACCGGAGGGGGGTCCGGCCTGGCTACTAGTGCCAGGTGCAGTCGCCAGCTGAGGTGGGAGAGGTGGGTCCGCTGGGACCTGCCTTCCCAAGCGTTCTAGGTTTGTGAGTAGTTATGTTAGTTTGGGTTGGTGGCATTTTATTACATTCAGATTAGTTGTAACAGCATGCATTGGTATTCCCATCAAACAAACACCCAGATATGAACACCATTGAACAAGGGGCATATCAATATCACATGCATTATTTGAACAGCAAAACACGGTCAAACGACATGCAGGGTTGATTAATGGCAACAGGCCATCAGATTTGCAGGTATGAATAGGGCACATGCACGAACAGACATGCATATATGTTTGAAACGGAAAAATGTCCACGATTAATGAAATGTTCACATACCATTATTTAGTGGATGTTGTTATATGGAATTATAGGGTTGGGTGGGGATAGAAAGTGATGACACATTCATATGTTACACATTGATTCACATTTCTAATAGGTACACAATTAAGTTGAGGCTGATGTTTCAAAATAATCTTTATTTTACTGTCATGCTACACCTGTTACACATACATCACTATCCTACTTATTTTGAATTTGATCAGATACATCATCCTGCTACACTTTGATGACAGGACAGGGGACAACTATGGCTGTTTAGTCTGTCAGATAATCATTCATTCTATCTGCAAATTGTTTACTGTTATCACCATATACAGATTTTGAGCTAGACATTCCAGATTCAGACACACTGAAATCAGTTTGGGATGTTAATTTGTACTTCCCACATGCATTTAGTTCTGTAGAAACACACTGAGGCTTATATATTCAGGGGTTATTACTACTTTATTTATTCATACATGAGCCTTTCTGTCACTCTCACACATTCTGCAACTTCACAGTTCAGGTTGGTACTTCTAGGCTTTGTTCACATATTAGACCTGTGGTGATTCAAACACTTTCCAACAGCCTCACTTCTGTCATGATTCAGCATTTCAACAGGGGATATATCTCACATGTGACTACCTCAGATTCTGAAGCTGTACTCTTGAGACTACTGCAGGTTACAGTATATTTAATTAATGATGGGACATCTGTATTACAGCACTGTTTAATTCTATCAATTATATTTCCAGTTACACTTGCATACTGATGAACTTGTTGCAGCCGTACCTGCAGACTTTCAATTCCTGCTTGCACATTATATTACTTTTAATCAATACACTGCACTGTTCTGATACATGGTACATAATAATATTTATTTACAAGTACTGGGTGGGGTTACTAACCTGCATGGTGGCGCAGCCGCACCAGCCTCCGGGCGTGCATCTCACGATTCATAGAGCGGACACCTGCAGCTGTAATACAAAGGGAATAATATTGGACTACACATCTCCATGGTATCAGCTAGTTGAAATCCTTACATACATGAGTAAAATGTGACTTACTCAGTGGTGGGGCGTTGGGCATTTGCCAGGCCTCCTGGATCCAATGGTTCAATTGGTCCTGCTTGCGTCTCTTCAGGTCCGCATGGTGGTGACGGACCTGCTCACCAGTGCGTGGAATGCCAGTAGCACTGGTCAGATCACGAGCCAACTGGTCCCACGCCTCTGCCCTATATGCTCCCCATGAGACCTGGCCCTGCATGAGTTGGGCCTCGTGATTATGGACAAGGAGCCAGACCATGTATCTGGACTCCTCAACGCCAACGCTGTGCTCAAAAGCAACGTCCCTCACCTACTCCACTCATGCTGACTGCAAGTCTGTTCTACAATCAGTTATGCTGTGTATTCCCGCCTATGGGGCTTATATATGCCGCTTTTCCCGCACATTTCTCTGATTGGCCATTTTGGAATTGTATCTACTTCACTGAAAATGCTTTCTCATGCTCCATTCTGGGTTTTATCCCATATATATGCTATTTCTGCATTTCTAGGTATTGCTGTCATGGCTTGGTGGCTTAGTTCCTTGACTCTAGTGCATGGTATCCTGGGTTCGAATCTGGCAACTGATTTTTCATTTTCCTGACAGGAATGAGTTGAGGACCTGTCAATCAAACATGCCAAAAGCACTTTTAAGCACTTTAAACCTGGTCTGCGCTTGCGGAGGTAAAGCATGCGCACTGGCAGTTAGCTTGTGGGAGCGCCGCGCAAACGGTGTGCGCTGGGATAAATCGTAATTGGCTACTGACACACATGTTAAGCTAATTGCACACAGTTTCAGTCTGTCTAACTGCAGCTTGGCAACGGGCACGCAGTTTGCAGCTTTTGAAACACTACTCAGCTACGGGCACTCTGTCTCACAGCAGCTTAGCTATCAGTACATTTCTGACTATTTTTATTATTATGTTACTTCAAAATATATGCTCTATTTCATTCCATTTTACAAAAGGGAATACATTTACATTTGTACAATACTGTCAGGGGGCTTTTTAGTGCTTATTTACAAAAAAAAAAAGGTTGTTGTAGGGGCTCGAACCCTGCCTGCCTACTCTTAGGCCGGCAACTCTACCGCTAAGCTATTATTTCTTGGCTTGCTTTGCATATTTAGTTCTTATATCCTTTTCCACTAACTGCTGACTGTGATTGCGCTAGTAGCACACCCGCGCACACGAGCGCACACAGTAGCAAACATTTACGGGGTTTAACAAAAAAAAAAAGGATTTAATTTAATTTTATGACATCTCTTCACTTTATACACTAATGGCCAGTCGGGGCATGTGTTGTATAGTGTGTTTATTCACATTTTCATGGCCTTTCTCGTGGCTGTTTACTTTCAGCCTTTCTAGTCTTCCGGGGGCGTGTCCGCTTGCAGGGCTTAGCCTACAGACACGCCCCCTACTCTCTTACACGGACCGTGTAAGAGTTACTAGTGTGATTCAGCATGCCTCATGCACCTCATGCATATGCATGACATGCTGACATCACACAGTTTAACTGCAGCCTCCGTGTAAGAGTTATAACTCTTACACGGAGGCTTCCTGAATCTGGCCCATAACCTTTATGGCCTAAACCAGGTAATTTAATTTCAGACTATTTTTTAAAGTTAGCTGGACTGAGATTAATCTCTTCTCTTCTAGTATCCTCTGTTACAATATATTAATTTCTAAGGTTACAATACAGTGTTACATACAGGTTTATTTCTTTTCTTTTGAGCAGGACCCACTTTTGGTACCTTTTTAACACAAGAAACTTTACAAATACATTTTCAACACAAGCACATGTGCAAATCAGTTTGATATACAAATGACATATAATTCTTTACAAAACTCCAGCTAACTATGTTGGCATATGTTATACATCCACTGCGTTACTTCTCCTGGCATAGCTGGCAATACCTCACATCATTACACTATGTATATACATATATTTATATTATATGTGTGTGTATGTATGTGTGTATATATATATATATATATATATATATATATATATATATATATATGTGTATATATATATATATATATATATATATATATATGTGTATATATATATATATATATATATATATATATATATATATATATATATATAAAGAGAGAGAGCGAGAGAGATCTCCATTTTCATATAACCAACAGCTGTTTCCTTGACACACTTTGATCTGGTTGACATGTGTACATTTGTTTTGCAAAATCTCTATATTACCAGGGTTGAGGTCTATGCCCTTTGCCCGGTATTTTGTGATCTTGATGTTGAAATCTATAAATAGCAGGTGATGCAAGGCTGCGGTAGGGGGGGGGGGGGTTGCCTCCTGCAAAAAATTACTTTTTATTTTGTCTTCTGAGGTTATGTGCCAGACCATACTCACTGAAGTGTTGACCTATTTTCCACAGTTTTTTTGTGCTGACATTAGTGACCTTGTCATTTTGGTATTTAGATATTTTAAGTACATCTACAAGTGTGTCTAGATATATAGACAGATAGACATATAGCTAGTTAGCTAGATAGATAGATAGACACATGTTCTGTTTGAGATGTATGGGATGACTATGACTATCAATAAGCAATCCTCTTTCCATTCTGGGGCATTTGGTATCTTCGAGCAGTTAAAATCTTGCAACCAGTGCATGATGGGCATGATAAAACAGGTCACATTTATTTGCAAGGTGCAGTAGAAGATCATCCAGAACTTCTTCAAATGTTTTAGCTGAAAGGCAGAAGCTGGCAAATAATCCATAATTACAAAGGTAAATTAGGAGGTGCTATTTTCTGGTGTAGAATTATGCATGAATGCATGAATTGTTAAGAGATAAATCTGGAAAAAAGATATTAAAGATGTGGGAGGCATATTTGGCAATTGTAGGTGCTGCCATATTTAGGAAATTAAAGTGCAAAGTGAAATGTACAGGCTTATGGGACTTACTTTACCTTGTTTACTGTGATGGTCTTCAAGCAAATGCAGGGGATGTTGCAGAACATGGTAATGCAGGATGTGCATGTGTTTAAAGCCTAGCTGAGGAGTTTGATGAGAGAAGTAATAGGTCGGGGTTATGACAGATGAGCCTGCCTTTATTTGATCTGATATGTTGATGATGTGTGTAGAGTTCTTGGAATTTACAATTACAGGTGTAACTGTCCTAAGTTGTTTAATTATTTTCCAGAACAGCATGAGCTGAAAGGCTATGACTGGAGGTAGGTTTACGTTTTGTGTGTAGACATCTTGGTCAAGTTTATGGTTATTCTGCAATAGCTGAACAAAGTGTAATGATAAAGTAACTGACAGTGTTGTTATTGGCCTTATGATACCAGGTATTACTTTCCCTTTAGTTTTTGCTTAATTTTAGGGGCTGAGCATAGCCAACCTTACACACAGGCCAACTAGGCAGCCACCTAAGGCACCATTCAGCTAGAGGTGACTTTATGATGTGCTTGCTCACCCCCCCCCCCCCCAGGAAAAGAAAAAAAAAAGAAAACTTGCAGCTGTGATAGAGATGCCCTATAATGAAGCACCATACTTTCTGCCCTTTCACCTCCCTCCGAAGCAAGAACTACACAATGTATCCTGATTTGATATATTACCAGGGAATGGCAGCAAGAAAAAATTAAATACAAATGGAATGCAGATCATTTGGAATGAGCTACATAGTAAGCACGTATTTTTATTTTTTTAATTACCACGCCAAGGAACATGATTATTATAGGCAGTGGTCAACAGTGCAGTATCCACTATACAGTACGAAGTAGACCACTAAAATGGATTACATTTTTTTTCCTTTAGGGACTGGGAGAAGCAGTTTTCATTGGTATAAAAGCTGCCAGCTGTCACCAATTTTGCCTATTTTCGGTCTCTCAGAGACCTCATAAAATTTATTTTGTAGTAAATTGTGAAGGATCGCAGTCACCAAATGACATATAGTTCAGCTTCAGACTAGATATCTTTCAGGAAACACATGCTGATAAAAAACTCTTTATTCTAGCAATATTTTAAACTATGTCCTTCATTTTGAGCCTTTGTTTCCACACTATATTTTGCTTTGCCCCCGACCCATTGACTAAGAAGTTGAAAATGTTTATACTGTAGTTGTTAATGATTACTGAAAGTTTGTGTACTGGGGCCATCACTAGGTATTTTTTCTTTAATTCCTGCATTTATACATGTGAAAAAGAGGGACAGTTTGACCTAATTTTCTTTCATTTTTCCATAAGTCAAACTTCTGGCGTACACAATAACTGGTTATCTTTTGGGGGGTTGATTCTGTTGGAGGGTTCTGGCACTTAGTGCAGAAGGCTAAAGCTCTCAGCTGTTAATGAGCTACTTTGTGTGTCCATAGAACATGGTTTGATTCCTTTCACCTTCATTTTTTCACTGTGTGATTCTGAGCAATTTAATTAACCAGACAGTGCTCCTGGCTCATCCCCAAAATGGGACAATTTGTCCAGTTGGCTTCAGTAGTTAATAAATAGGAAAATAAGTTGCTCTAATTGTTGGGTATGGTGGCAATCTATGGCTCAGTGTGTTTTTTTACCATGTTATGGTTTGATTAAAATTAAATGGCTATTGAACTGGTTTGGCGGTTGACAAATCACCAAATGAATTGTATTTTGTTAAAATATGTGCAAAATTATCACTGCAGTAACTAACACATGTATGCATACACTTGTGTGTGTTTGTGTGTTGGGGTGGCAATATATATGAGGAGTAAGTTGACCTTAATTTCTTTTTTTTTCCATCCCAGCCAGACTTCTAACAATTACACAATAACTGCTTATCTTTAAGAGTTATGTTGGGGGGCCTGGGTTAAATGGTTGTGAAAGTAAGTTATCAATAACACAGATGGCACACGAATAGCATGGTGTGCTGATTAGCGCTGTTGCAGCAGAGTGTTTGATTCTCTAGTGTAATGCTTCACTATACATTCTCCTGTGTGGTGTTAATATCCTCACTGTTTTTGAGTGGGTTTTGCCCAGCTGTTTTAGTTTTTTTTAAACATCCCAAAGACCTCCTCAGGTGAATCAGCACAGTTCCATTTTTCTGTAGCTATATATGTGGGTAAATGTTGGGAGGCACAGTGTCTTCTCACAGTAAGAATTCTCTGGTTCAGTTCTTGGCTGGTGAGGGTGCGTTTACTGCAGAATCTGTATGTCCTCACAATGGTTGTGTATGTTTTCTCTGGATACTCATGATTTTTTTAACAGATCTCAAAGACAAGTGGTAGCTGGATTGGCAGCTCTAAATTGTCAGTGGATGATGTGTGTAATATGTCAGAAAGGCCCGGTGATCTACTGCCTTGCCCTATGCCATTAGCAATTTCTGTTGTAGGCATTGGCTGCTCCAAGGATGTGTGTGTGTGTGTGTGTGTGTGTGTGTGTGTGTGTGTGTGTGTGTGTGTGTGTGTGTGTGTGTGTGTGTGTGTGTGTGTGTGTGTGTGTGTGTCTGTGTGTGTGTCTGTGTGCGTGTGTCTGTGCGTGTGCATGTGTGTGTCTGTGTGCGTGTGTCTGTGCGTGTGCATGTGTGCATTTGTGTGTGATGTATGTGCATGTATACTTGCGCCTGTGTGCATGTGCATGTGTGTATGTGTTTGTGTGTTCATATATCTTGTGACAGACTAGTTTTGCTAGGGGCAATTTGTGTTTCTGTATTTAAAAAAGACAAAAAAAACACATCAGTGCATCTTGTGATAGAACTGGCTTTTCAGGGTAGTATTAATGTGCATGTGTTAAAAAAAATATCATTACTAGATACATGCAGTATTAGAGGCACATTCACTCTTCTGGATAGCAGTAAAAAAGCATAAAATACATCAAAGAATGTTTGGACCCTCAGAGCTTCTGGGGGGCCTTCTTGGCTGTATAGGAGGATTATACACAGGCTGAGTAGAAAAGAACAATCCGTAACTTCTGACCTGGGCCCCACCTTGCCTTTATCTAGGTATGCTCAGAAATATACATACTGTCCCTATAGCTTTTGTGGAGACTATGAACTGCTCGGTCATTTTTTTCTTTGCTCACAATTAAATCTTAGATGATTGTACAGAAGGTTGATATAAATTGTGTGAGGGCTAGGGACACTGATGTTGAATAAAAACACTGTCATCACAATGAAACTGCAAGAGATTTGCATTGAAGATTGCTATAGATTGTGTAGAGGCAGTGCATTGCCTGATAGCAACAGACTGGAGCTCATTACCAGGATCACTGAAGTAGCATATATGCATTCTATCATGATCTTTCAAGGATATGGAAAAGAAGCATGCTGTGTGTGTGTATATATATATATATATATATATATATATATATATATATATATATATATATATATATATATATATATACATATGTGTGTGTGTGTGTGTCTGTAAATATATAACTATATGTGTGTGTGTGTGTGTGTGTGTGTGTGTGTGTGTGTCTCTGACAGCAGGAAGCAGAACCATATGTTACTCTTCCCATTTCTTCTTTCACTTTAGTCACAGTCTTACATCCGAGGTGTACATAACAGGTGGCTGCCTTTTGCAGAGAGCGGTGAGGAGGCATGTTGTATATAGGCATTATGTCAAATATAACTGTGGCAATTTTTTCTGTCACTTTTATTCCAATCTAACATCATAAAGCTACATACAAGGTGCCCAGCTTTTGTATGGGGTGGGGGGGACTGGGAGGTGGGCATTCATCCCAGATATGATTTATGCAGCCTCAGAAACATTTGTTTTCTACATTTGTTGTGAAGTAGTATTTTCTCAGCTTTGAATGCTAAGTCTTGTCCTTGACTTGCTTTATTCAGTTAGTCATGAATAAAAGGACGTGGTGGCTCTAAACTTCATTTCAGACCATCTATGACCCTTTGACTTAGGCTCCTATTTCCCCTGGCTTAATTAAGTTATTTCTTCCACAGTTCCTATATTGCAGTCTTGCTCATTTCTCATTTAAGGGACATTGGAAGGATGGGGGGAGAAGGGTGAAAAAGAGTAAGTGTAAATTTTTCGTTAGTCATGCCTTTTGCCCAGACCATCATTTAATCAACAAGTTGGGGGATAAAAGCTCTAAAATTCATCTTGGAGCACTTACAAACATGAGTTCTTACTTATGACATCTTTACTGTGAAGCATACCTCTCAACCCCTAAGCTCAAGAAGTCTGGACAAAGCCAATAATAATGGGGGGGGGGTCAAAAGTTCAAAATGGCGGAGAGATTTTAAATAATGCTCTTCTAAACTTAAGACATTTCTAGATCATGCACTTTTTGAAGGATATGAAGTCTGAAACTGAGATATCTGTCATCATAGAATCATAGGAGGTTACTAGACTAATGGCCCTGGGGCCCTTACAAGCCTAACCAAGAGTTTATCCCCAAAAAGAAACCTAAGTCAGCACTTGTCTCCTCTGTTGATGAGGGACACAGTTGGAACCCCTGGGACAAATCTGTGGTTTTCCATCCACTCATCAAGGTTGCGCATGAAGAGGGTCAGCGAGGTGCTCTGTTTGACATGTAAGATAGGCTCTGGGAGACAAACCTGTCTCTCCAGCAGGTTTTGTTAATGTCACATATTAGGTTCAGGCCTTTTGAGTGTGTAGTGCCTGAAGAGTTAGACTTATAGATATGGAACATCTCTAGTAGGGCAGGATCTGAGATTGCCTGATAGGTAAGACACAGATCACCCCTGAGCAATCTGTATGATACCAAGCAGAGTGATAGTGATTTGAGCAGGTCTACACAGAACAGGTGTTGGAGGCTATGGATCCTCTTTGTGAGGTATTTCAGTGGCCATTCCAGTTGGTGCAGATGTTTGGAGAGGTACATCCCAAACGGGGCATTGTACTCAATTATTGGTCTAATGAGGGAGGAGTATAGAGAGGTAATAACCTTTTTTCTGGATGCAATCCCTTTACTTATGAGATAAACCAAGTAAAAGGCTTTTTTGACCACTGCCGCTACATGATGGTTAAATGTGAGGTTGTTATCAACCTGGGTGCCCAGGTGGCTCATCACAGGTTGTATGCTTAGGGGGCTGCCACTGATGTGGTAATCAGTAGGGGCCATGTTTTTGCCGAATGGTATGATGATACATTATTTTGCATTTAGCTTGAAGCTATGACTTTGGCACCAATCATAAGTTGCTGTGCGACCCTCTTGCAGTATGTCGTCAGCAAGCTTAGTCAGCCACAGGCCTTTTGTCTTTGTCTGTACCTCTGAGCAATAGATGCCAATCAGTAGGGGTCCCAGGACAGATCTCTGGGAAACTCCACTAGTGACAGGTCTGCTATCAGAGGTGGAGGTGCCTATTTTGACTTTGAGGGCCCTGTCGGTGAGCCAGTTTGCCACCCACGTGAGGAGAAAGGGATTTACGCCAAGTTGTGTTAGCTTTTCAATGATGCCCAAGTGTGGGTTTGTGTCAAAGGCCTTGGCCAAATCAAGGTAAGCTGTATGTACTGACTTTCCCTCATTCAGGGCATTGATGAAAGTCTCAAAAAAGTTCAACAGGCAAGATCTGCCCTTGACAAATCTGAACTGGTTGTGGTCAAGTACTTGGAGATTGCCTATGTCCTTGTTTCTGAGATCCATGGCTTTACAGATCAGACTTGTCAAGCTAATTGGGCGATAGTTTCCAGGGTCAGTAGTGGCACCACCTTTGTGCAATGGGATGGCAATGGCAGTTCTCCACTCTGCTGGAATGAAGCCAGTAGTTAGGCAGTGGTTAAATAAGGGGCTCAATGGCAAAGTCAGTTCTTGCTGGAGATAGTGCAGAATACATCCTGGGATATTATCAGGTCCCATGGAAGCTGTGTTCTTTGCCTTGGAAAGGGTCTGTAACACTTGATCTATGGAGATGTGAGGTGCGGGACAAGTATCGGGGATGTTGAAAGGGCCTTTGAGGGGACAGGGGGTGAAGTTTGCACTACACCTATCTACTAGCAGGTTGGCTAAGTCAACAGGTTCAGTGTAAGTGATACTGTTAAGTACTAATTCAGAACAAACCTGGGCTTTGCCATGGAGGTTCCTGATGTAACTGAAGAAGACTTTATAGTTTCCCTTTGTTATAGAGGCTAGTTTTGATTCATAATTGGCCTTGAAGGTTTTCACTAGTGATTTAATTTGCTTGTTGGCTAAGGAGGGAATTTTTCCAATTTGGAATTTGTTCCCTTTTACCCTTGGACAACAGTTTCTTCCTATTGTTGGAAAGCCTGTTCATAGAGGATGCCCACCAGATAGGTTTGTGTTTCTTTGAGGAGCAGGTTTTAGTTCTATTGGGTATGGCTGAGTCCATGCAGTTGTACAGGTGCTTGTAAACTGCACTGGCATACTGTTCAGCATAGTTGTCTGTATCCTCTGGGGGGGCAGTGGTGTGAAGCTACAGATACCCTCCCTTAGGAAGTTATAGTCCACTTTTGAGAAGTTTTTTAGCTTGATTTTGGCTAGGGGGATTTCTGAGCTAGAAACTTCGAATGAGACAGTCCGATGATCTGATCTAACCAGGGAAGGACATACTATGGGAGTGGTGCAGCAGTCAGCCATGTTGGTGAGAACCAAGTCCAGAATGTTATCTCCCCTTGTGGGGGATGAGACAAGCTGGTCTAGTGCATTAGAAATGATGAAGTTGAGGAATCATTGAGACAGTGCATTAGTTCAAGAATAGTTCACCCAGTCTATGGAGGGATAGTTGAAGTCACCAAGTATCAGGGTTATAGGGGGTACTTTAATGGAGTCTAGTAGATCCAGGTAAGAGGAATGGGTGTCCTGAGTGATGTAGGGGGTTCTATAACTAGCTATAACTTGGATGGGTATCTTGCTAACTGTCAGTTGTACCTGGAGTAGTTCCAGTGCATCATGCTGGCAAACCAGTCTGGAGGTTGTGCCTATCCTTAAAGAAGATAGTGACTCCACCACCCTTAGTCTTCCTGACTTCATTTTGGGGTCAGAATGTGTGAAATAAAGTATAGCTTGGTAAGGCAGGGGTGCTCTCCGCAGCCTTGAACCAAGTTTCTGTGACTGCACAGACATCAGCATCTTCCAGTGCAAGGAGGGCTTCCAGTGAGTCCATTTTCAGGTTAGTGCATAAATCCTCAATACTTTGCTAGAAAGCATTTTATGAGGAACAAACTAAAAATATGAGGCAAAAATCTATACATTCTGTGAAAATCTGGAAAATTTAGAGGTATACTGTGGAGTCTGTGTTGTTACTGCACCTGTAATGGTTTAGCCATGTAATCTGGTTTCCTCCAACATCACAAAATATTACAAAGGTGAGCTGACATTACTTCAATCTGTGAAGTGTGTGCATTTTTGTGCCTTGTGATATACCTGCCTGATTCATGATGGACAGTGTTAATGTGTGCATGCACTTGGGTGAAAAAAAATGAGGTATCTTGCGATGAGCTGGCTTCCATGGATGTGCATATTCCAGTTATTAGAGTGTACTCTTGGTCAATTAGAGTGCGTCGAAAGGATGGAGGAAAAATCAAGGTTAAAGAGCAAGACTGAATTTCTTTACTACCTTGGTTAGGATTTTTGGTCAGCCCATCACTGAGTCAAAAAGATTGTGAAAAAAACTCTAAAATGGACCTCAAAACATCTAGAACCCCCAATGGCTTCTGGGAGCCTAACTGTTGCCAGGCCCTCAGCTTAATGCAGTTATTTCCTCTGGTCTAGTCAGGATGTGTTAACAGAATGAAAAAAAAAGCTGAACGAGTAAGAAAGATGTGAAACATGGAAAAATAAATAAAAAACCTGGATAATATGTGGAGACATGTGTGTGGGCATGTCTGTGGGTGTTGAAGGCTGGAGCAGTGGGCAGCCGGATACCATGGAACCCTTTGCCTAAGGTGCCATTTTACCTAAGGCCAGTCCTGGGGCTGAGGCAAGAACATTTATAAGCTGTAATATATCTGAGCCTGCCTAGAAATATGCTATTTATTAAACAGTTAAAAGGACTACAGGATAGGTTGAGGACATTTATGGACTTTGTTTCCCAGCAGATTTCTTCCCAATTGATTCTGTATTGTCTAAATAAGAATTATATTTTTAATCATTCAGAAAAAAGGACTTCCAACATTTTCATATGCTTTATGTTGTTCCATTTCTAATACCAAGCCATAGTGTCAGGTAGTGGCCACTAAGACAGTTTGTCATGATGACTGCTTTGTGCAGTTCTCTCAAACAAAGCCACACTGAGGAGAGTTAAATTCCCACTCTGAGGGTTGGAGTTGATATTAATTCATTTAATTTCCGGTGGCTGATAGTCTTGGTCATGCTCAATTCAAATTAAAGTTTCTCAGATTAATGATGCTATGGAATTTCTTTAGACAAATAGTTAATATTTTTCTGTCTTACCTAAACGTATAGATGGGAATTATGATTATCATAAATTGATTTAGTAGCACATTGGCATATGCTTTCCTGCCTCACAACACTAGCATCTTCAGTCTGATTTTGTGCTGAAGTGCATTCACTGTTGAGTCTGGATATTCTCCCTGTGTCTGAGTGTGTTTTGTTAGGTGTTCCAGTTCCCCCCCACACCACAAAGACATGCTGAAATGATACCCTTCAAATTGCCTATAGTTATGTATGTTGTGTGAGAATGAGTGAATGCATTCATGTTGTAGTGGGTTTTTGCTCCTTTCATCATTTGCTCATATGCTTTGCACCTGCTAAGTAACAGGATAACCCTCGGTATGCCCATGACATTGAACAGTGCTTATCGAGCAATCTGAGAATGAATTAATAAATGGATATTAAATAGCCAGTTATATCTGAATCTTTGTAAGCTTTGGGAAAATGTTGCCTATGAAAAAATCCAGTCATTATCATTCTTCTTCTTTCGGCTTTTTCCCGGTTAGGGGTCACCACAGCGGATCACCTGTCCACTCATGATTAGCAGTGGAGTTTTTAGAGTGTTGAGTTGCCAGCCTGGCGCCCAACCATCCACACAAGGCACACACATGCATGCATTCATGCCTAGGGCCAATTTAGAGTGTCCAACCCACCTACAGCATGTCTTTGAGATGCGAGATGAAACTGGAGCACCCGGAGGAAACCCACACAACCAGAGGGAGGACATGCAGACTCCACACAGAAGGCACCCCAGCCAAGGATCAAACTGGAGAAACTTCTGCTGTGAGGTGGCAACGCTAACCGCTGCATCACCATGGCTGCCCCATTAAGAAACTGTCATTCAGAGTAAATAATTCACTGTAAGATTGTACCTTATAGTAAATAAATCTGGCATAAAACATGAGAGTTGAACTTGTCAGTTGCCTGTTTTCATTTGGCATATGACTGCTATTCAAGCTGATGAACTAGTATTTCATGAAACTTCATGAAAGCCTTGAAACACTTAACACTGCCACCAAGATAGAGGCCAAAAGCAAAGCATACCTCTGGTAAACTAACAACTTTAAAAGCTGTGAAACACTTCATTCTGTTTTTTTATGTGGCAGTAAGAAGTGTTTTAGAGCTTTCAAAGCTGTTCTAGCTTATTGTTGCTGTTCTTCAGTGTCCACTGCACATGTCATATAAAAACACTAGTAGAGCTAAAAGCAGTGCATAACAAAACTTGTTATGCATCTCCTTCATATCAGAGACATGCTTACAAGCTTGTCTTTTCCACATTTTTGGAGTATAATCAGCAAGCTCCAAGCTGTACACAGTAATTCTATAACCCAGGTATTTTCTTCTTTAACAGCAAAAAAAATCTGAGTTTGTCAAGTTAAATTTAACTCAAGGAAAAAACTAAAGATGACATAATTTGAGACTAAGAAAGGTATTTTAAAATGTTATCTGCATCAGATATATACATCAGATATATACTTTTCTGAAATCAGATTTAATCACAACTCATTCTATCTGATCTTCATATCATTTTGTACAATGAGTGTTCCAACACAATATGAAAGCAAAGTAATTATTGAATTACCGCATATTGATCCATTATTAAGACATTACTGTTGTATCTGGTGCAAGATATATATGGTAGGTTTAAAATATCTACTTGGTTTTGTACTTGGATAGCGTGTGTGCATGTCAGTGTTATGTTTATGTGAATGTCAGTGTTATGCATTAAATGCATGCAGGCATACTCTCGCACGCCCTCACACACACACACACACACACACACACACACACACACACACACACACACACACACACACACACACACCTCTCTCTCATTTCATATATAGATATATATGAGAGAGGCAGAGAGAGATACGTATGTAGATATATAGGGTCTACGTTAAATCATCGAATGCTTAAAAAAGAAAACAATGATTTATCGAACCCATGCAAGTGAAAGCTTACAACCTCAAATTCTTAGAACAGTGATTGTTTTGCAAGGGAAAAAAAATCGCTGATCCAAAAAAAACCTAAAACATTACATAAAGTGGAGGGCTTCACCCCCTCCCCACTTAAATATACCAATTCCGAGATCGCACTACAGTGATGAAAACAGCAAAATAACTTCTTTCGGCTTTTCCCAGTTAGGGGTCACCACAGTGGAACGCCGGTCCGCTAATGATTGGCAGTAGATTTTTATGGTGCCGAGGTGCCAGCTCAATGCCCTACCTTCAACAAAGGCACACCCATTTACACATGGCTTTCGAACACCACGTGACCGCAGGGAGATATATATATATATATATATATATATATATATATATATATATATATATATATATATATATATATATGGATCTAGGACGTTTGCTCGACTGAGCAAATGTCCGAATCCATAAAAGCTGAACACACTTTAACGAAAGCGCTTTTATCGAAAGCGCTTTAAAGCGTGACAAAAAAAAACACTACATTTACATTTTAGCAGGGGCTTCGCCTGCACCCCACACACACCTCTACTTTAATATTCTCCCTCTGAGACCGCACTACAGTGAGGAAAAGGGAAATTTCCCTTACCCGCACCATAGTACAGCCTCGGCAACAGTCATACTTACACGAAAGTGCTTCTTCAGTGAAAAGCAGTTTCGCATAAGTATGCCCGGCCATTTAGATTTCGGTCGTTTGCTCAGTCGAGCAAACGTCCTAGATCCATATATATATATATATATATATATATATATATATATATATATATATATATATATATATATATAGATATATATAAGGAAGACATTATTCCCTGCTGTGTTGAAACTTTACATTTTTTTAACATGGTCATTCTTCTGCAGAATATTATGCTTTTGTTACAAAATGTTAACTTTATATAATAAATGTCAGCAATATTTAATACCTCTGTCTTTGAAAACAAGTGAAATCCTTGTGTCTCCCGATGGGAAGGAAACCAGCACAAAATATGTTAATTAATTAAATAATGTATAGTATTTTGGAAAAACATTTTGCAAGAGATAAAACTATGTGACACATTCAGGCCCAATCTCTCAGCATATCTTTCTTATACAGGGCATGTTTTATTATGAAATGAATAATTCTGAAACTTCTTCCAATAAAGTCAGCAATATACATGGCACTGGGTTTTCAGATAAACAAATACAGTCATCATCACAGAAAACAGTTTAGTTAGGTATAATATTTTGATTGCTCAGGTGTAAGGTTTCAATAAATGATAACCTAGTAATTGCCTGTTATTATTGCTACTAATCATCAGCTATTATGCATCAATCTACACGTCACACTTAACAAAACCCCTCTTTGGAGCAGTGCATTTTTATATTTATTTGTAAGTCTCGGGATATTCATGACGTGTGACAATCACAGCTTTATTGTGTTATAAACAATGAGTTCAGCATGCATTTTACAGTATTTAGACGTGTTCTATATTCACACCATGCACTGTTTAATTTCACAGTTAGAGCAATGACATGTCATGTTCTTGATGTAAATTACACCCTTGCTTAGTTTGCTGATTGCCCCAGATTTTGTAAATAGGACAACTTAAATGGAAGCTCTCAGAAATTTCAGCATCAGATGGTTTAAATAGGCTACAACCTAATGTATTCTTTTGAAAAGCAAAGTTATTTTACTTAATTGTTGCTAATGTAATCACTTTTTAATTCTTTTATGATATGTAGATATAGTGCATTTTGCCTGAAATCATGTATTTTTTCTTGCAGTTAAGAAACAATATTGCATCAAAAGGTAGAACTGCACATTTTTATATTCATCACAGCCATAAGACCTGGCACAAATTGCTGACACATACAAATTCAGTTTTTCCCAAATGAGTATAAGGTTTACTGATTAAAAAGAAACATTTTCTTTTCATGCAGAATGCAAATTAAAGATGAAGGCATTGACCTCTGGGTATCATTAATAGTGACACATTTTTTTCTTTTGAGAAAGATTCATACCATATTTTGAATGTTGTTTCCTAAAGTTAAAGACAGTTGTGTAATAAGGCAAAATGAAAGCCAGCCTTTGAGAGAAGTATTTTGTTATTCATATGCAGAACTTGGATCAGTATGTTAGCTCAGTATGTTATAAGCCAAAGACAACTAAAAAAAAAGGCTGTGAAAGCTTTTGCATTTTATAAAAATGTCTTACCAACTTTCAAAAAAATGTGTTGCAACTACCACCATATGCCAATTCCATCCAACCATCTACAACCCCTTTTCACATTTTTCACATAGGGTCAGGGTGTCACTTTAACAATGACAATCATCTAGAGCCAAGGTATACACCACTGGGTGGCTAGCCCTGCCATGGTAGTTCTTCCACACCACTCTCTCGCATGCACACTCACACCTATAACCAACGTAGAGTGTCCATCTACAGCATGTCTTTGGAATATGGGAGGCAGCTAGAGCACCAAGAGGAAACAGACATGAACACAGGGAGGACATTCAGACTGGGATTCATTTTTAAATAGGCAAACATCATATCAGTCAAGCAATTCACTTAGCCAAATCATCAACATCCACAGAACAAACGCACCACTTACAAAATAAAAAAAAATGTTAGAAACAAAAGTATGTAGGATCCATGTAAACACAGCCTATCCAACCATTGTGCTCTCATAATATCCACCTGCATCCTTACCTTTCACCTCTTGCTTATCACAACTCTGTTTTCCTCTGTACCTTACCCCATCACCTTCCCCACCCTGCAAGTTATACCCCAAAATCCTCCACCATCCCAAATTCTAACACTTTCCCCATAGCATTACCTCTTAACAGGCTTCATTAGTCTCCTGTGCCAGCTAGCATTTTGCACTTTGCTGGCCTGTAAAACTCCAATCTCCCTTGCATCCAGTCTCTTACTGTTGCACATTTTATACTCCCTATCATGATCGTTCAGCTCAATGTCTTTTTATGGTGCTACTCTTTGTCCTCCCTTCCCGTACTGAATAATCACATTATGTATTAACGTATATCACAAACCCATTTAATTCTACTGCATACACATTTTACCCTTTGGCCTCGCTGCACTATTTCATGTTTAATATTTGCATATCAGGGAAGATTGCTGCTGACAGCCATGTACTGTAGCGATTTGAAAATGTTTTCTTAATAGATGTTTGAAGCCAGCAGTGTTGTATGGTCTAAATGGATCAGTAACATACAATACAGACTGAAAGAGTCTTAGTATGCCAGGTCAAATACCAATAAACACTTAATGTGCGCTCGCATGTTCATTGTACTGGAAAATAATGGAGACAAGAGTTTTGCACAATTCAAAAATGGCACAGATGTTGTAATGCAGTCTTACCACCCCTCTGCTTCATGTGTACAGTCCTTTACTAACCGTGCAGAAGGAATAAAAGCAGTTTTTCGTTAATCAGTTTCTTTGCCATTTAACTGCCATTGAAATGTTGCAGATTTCCTCTGATGAAGAGTAAACTGAACTCAAAGATGGTTTTAAAATTCTGTAGTGTGCGACTAGCTCCACTGCAGTGTCCTGCATATTGTCCGAATCCACTCTGCTCTTCTCCATATCATTATAACCACCCTTTATATAGAGAAAAAAAATATTGCTTACAGGGCAACAAATAATATACAAAATAAATCCTGTGTGATGCAGATTTGTGACCTATGGCCTTCTTTTAATGTGTTCTTTAATTCGTTAATCTTGCCAGTCCATGTTAATCATGGTTCTAAAACCAACAGACAGCAACATCTTCCTTCAACTAAGAAATCAGTGTGTTATGCTGTAGTATAAATGACTCCACTTCAAACAGTATACACTTTAAAATGAAACAGAAAATGCTCTCACAAGTATAAACACATAGTGGAGTATGAGATATTCTTTCCTCATAATGATGAAATTCTAATTAGAGTCAAAATACTATAAAAACAAATTCCTTCATGCTACTCACAGATGAGCAGAAGTAATCTGTATTTGTTTTCAGACTAGCAGTCATTCAGATCAGCTAAGTTCAGCCGTTTGAGTTGACAGTTGCTTGTAAGCAGTTGCTTGTTTTACGTATAAGCGAGACTGTGGTGCTAATATGTTTAGTGGGTTATCCCATTGAAAGAATGAGGCAGTTTTCCCATTACCTTTCACTGAGAAGCCGTGTCCTCCGAGTTAGTACAATAAAGTAAGGATGGTGTGAGGGTAAAGTCCATCACATAGCACTGCAGATGGTTTTGCTGCTCCTGCATTTTTTTCTTATTTGTGTTATTTTCTCACAATATGACAAGCATGAGTATATACCTCATGACAATAGGTGCACTTAGGCCACCATTTACAAATTAGTTTTATTGAGCTTCTGTAATAAGGGCTTGGATGTGTTGAGGAGATGTAATGAACCCAGTTTTTTGAAGAGTTGCTAAATACTAGAATCAAAGGTAATGAATCAGCAGCTCTTATATCATGGGAATCATGTGAAGATCAAGGCTACTGCATCTTGAGACCATTATGTCCTGCCATTTCCCACCCCATATGAATGCTTGTCCAATTATCCAAGCCCCATCTGAAGGAAGATAGAACATCACACTGCTTTATGTGCAGGGGGAGTCTATTTCAGAGGGAAAAGAGAATGCTGAATAATAAAAATGTCTCTCCACTTTGGTTTATACATGTGCTGAAGTATGTTTAATCCCTTGTTCTCTTATTTGAAGAAATGTCAGATTCGTGAAGGTACCAAGTGATCCTGGACTACTCGGCCCCTGATTACTTAGAAAGGGAGGCATAGGCCACCTCTGAGATCATAAAACACAGATAAGAGCAACAGTGCTTCTAGTCTTTTTTGGAGGCTAGAGATTTTAAGTCTGTTATCCTTTTTGCGTGGAACATCTGGGGTCTTTTCAACTGCTTGATATGTCTGTGAGGTACATCCCTGTATTCTATAATTGGTTTGGTCAGTGCTGAATACAAGGGTAGAATAACCTATGTAAATCTGGATGATATTCCCTTTGTAATTTCCAGAAAACCATTGCTACAGGAGAGGATGTTAGCAGCCTAGCTTCCTAGGTCTCTAACTGCATTTTCATTTATAAGTGGGGTATTGCCATGCTATATGGTGGGAGTGATTTGTCTGCCAAATGTCACAATGATGCATTTTTTAGCATTTAATTTAAGTCCATTTTCAATTTGCCAGGCATTTGTAAGTGTAAGTTCTTGATAGAGGGTTTATGTATCAGATGGGGCTTTGATGATGACTTCCATTTTATACTCGTCCACAAGCTTGGTTAGCCACAGGTCTTTTCTTTTCTTTATTGTCTGTAAATCAAAGAAATAAATACTGAATGAAAGCAGGCCCAGCACTGAGTCCTGAAGGACACCTTCACGTTCTCTGACACTATCCCTGCCATCCACACCGTGTGGGCTCTATCATTTATAGCAGTTGGTGTAGAGGGTCAAGGCTGTAATATGTAGTTCCTGTGGTACAGGGTCTGATGCCCTCATTTGTCAATTCTGTGACCTTTAGTAGACATACATAGACATTGGTACTGGGCTGTCCCTTAAAAGGAACTGTGTATCCAGTGGACCTACTTAGTTAACAAATGTGTATTATTATTACTATTTTAGCCAATAATGCCAGCCATCTCACCATTTAGGTGTCTATTTGCAATGTATTTACTTTATTACTTATGCTAGCATGGGGAATGATATCAAACGTCTTGGTCAAATTAAGGTTGGCTGTGTGTACAGTGTGATTGCTCTCAGCAGCTTGTGTTACAATTTTGAAGAAGTTGCCAGGTTCATTAGATAGGATGTACCTTTTATAAAACCAAATGGTTGCATATCTAACCTTAATGTCAGTGTAAATCGGGTCAATATTACCTCAGTGAAACAGCATTACAGCAAATGGCATTTCACCTACACATATGCACCGAAACCCCATAACAGTGAAACCCCAGGTCACCGATTTTTTCCCATGGAAAAAAATGGTAGACCAACACCACGCAACACTTAAAACTTTGCAGAGTGGGGGAGCGGGGCCTCACCTCCCCAATGTGGGGGGTTGTACCCCCCACACCCCCTAACTAAATATACCAACTCCGAGAGTCCACTAAAGTGGGGTAAAGGGCAATGTCACAGCTCAGGCCAAGTGATTTTTTTCCCTGGGAAAAAAACCGTTGACCTGAGCTTTCGCTGTTATGGGGTTTCAGTGTATATGTCTCGGCGAATCAGCATTTGCTGTAGTGCCATTTCGCTGATCTGATATAGACCCTGTAAATCAACTATGTTTAAAAGTATTCCATAGCCTTACATATGATAGTTGTCAAGCTAATGGAACTTTAGTTTCCAAGGCTAGTAGCAGGGCCATCTTTATGGAGTGACAACATCAATGCTATATGCCATTATTCTGGTACTAAGCATTTAGCCAGACTCAGGTTACATAGCTTATGATGAGGTTCCACCTGAACACGTTTAGTACTGCTTAACATCAACCAGATATACTATTGGGTCTCATGGAAGAACTGTTTTTAGTCTTGGATAGCAACTTCAGTGCATGCTTTTTAGTAATAATGGGGGAAGGTAGGACTGTAGGACATTGGATAGTTGTCTTATGAGTGAAAATTAGTGAAATTTGTACTAAATTTATTGGCAATGTCCTCCAGGTCCAAGTAGGTTTTGTCATTTGCATAAGATCATAGGTTCATAGGTGTATACTAGACTAACTAACAAACACTAGGGTGCTTATAAGTCTAGCCATGCTTTCAAATGTGACCCACACATTTGATTTATACATGAGGTGATTTAATGACTGCCTCTGTGCATCAGAGACATGGGCTCCAGATCAGGGGTGAATTTCTGATTACCCATCCACTGGTCCAAGTTGTGCTAAAATAGGGATAAGGGATAAAAAAAAAAATAAAAAAAAATATCATTGTCTAACATAAAAATGGATGCAGTGGTGTTTATGTAATGTCAGTATACTCATGTAATGTTGCCCTTTTCAGGAATTGACCAACAAGTTATATAACTTTACCAACTAAAGATATGTGGATCAAACATAAGCTCCACGGTGGAAGTCTTAACACAACTGTGACACTGCACCTATGCTAACTTATTACATCATATGTATGTGTTGTAAACAATCTGTTTGAGATAAAGGGGATGGTGGAGACCTCTCCCACTATAAATGTACACACTATAACTGTGGTGGATACCATTCATGCATAACAGTATAAGGCCACACAATACTGACAGCCACAGAATGTCGATCGTGAACACCTGAGCATTTAACTACAGAAAATACCTGATGATGTTGTAGGGAATAAATGTACCACAGTAGAAATGTTACTACAGTTCTGAGATATGTCAGTATTTCAAGGCATTATATCATGTTATTGTTACAAGGGATATGTATGCCTGTAATTGCTGAACTAAGACAAACATACAGAATATTGTCTCATTCCCTTGTCCCAGAAGACAGTTCTTACTACTGATGTTATGTAAGGAATACGCAATCACATGACATTATTACGGCAAATAAAAGCACTGCTATGTGTGAAAATATAGTTTCTTGTAAGAGGAATCTCAACATCAGTATTTGTACACAGCAGAAATGTTTGACAAGTATGTTAGTGACATGTACAGCCACAATAAGACTGACACAACATGGTCTAAGCAGTAATGGCTGGATCTAAATTAACTACCTAAGATCGCAAACTACAGTTTAGTGCCTGAATCACAATCGCCACACAACATGTTGCTGTACAACTGTGGCACTGCACTGTTGAATGGATGACATCACCACTCTTCATTAGGTGGATGTTTATGCTAAAACGTGGTCTTAGTGCACAATAACACTGCACAGCTACACATCACATATGTATGTGAAGGGTAGTATACACAGCATGAGGGTGAAAGACACACTCTCAGCTGGCCTCAAACATCCTACATATGTAGTTACACAGTGCACAAAGCACAGTACCAAAGTCATGGAATACAGGACAATTCACACTTCATCTTTGAGATACTGCACATATGGTAGCATTATGTAATCATTGTGTGTCTATAAAGTTATTTAACCTGGGATGCTAGGACTTGCTAGTTTCAAACTATGCCACTGTAAATGCATCTCATATGTGGAAGAGTACATAAAAGTGTTTGTGAGATACCCTACTGTATAAAACAGTAATCACAGACACACCATTTAAACAAGGATGGACTCGAGACATTTATTTATCTAGTTACACAATGTGCACAGCACATTATCTATAGAAAGCACCACAGGAGAATCATATGTATGAGGGAGGCACACACCATCTATGAATGGCATCAGCAGTGTATCGCCAAGTAATTGTGTGTGCTGAAATAACTTTTACAGCCATCTGACTTTACAGATGTTGCCACTGCAAATGTGTGTAAACCAATCCTGGATTCACCTCGTACCTATCAATTTACACATTCTAAAGAGCAGTGTAAAAAATACAAACACCACAGAAGAAGTCAGACTTTTAAAGTGTGACAACGTACTTTAGAAAGAATGGCCTCATCAATGTGTTACAAAGGAGATGTATTTGGGAAAGGTGGGATAATGGGGTGGTGGAGTTATCTAGCAGTTTAAAACATTTCTCCAGAGCAAGCACAGCTGAGTTGGAGGATATGCTCACCTGGTTCTATGCCCACCCCACAGGCACACAAACGTACCCTACATTGGCATCAAATTGCCTATCTATCTAATTACACAATCTATAGAGCACAATATTAGTCGCATACACCACAGGAGAAGTCCGATTTAAGAGAAGAGAGTCCATATTTGCCAGGATAACCTCATCATTGTATAGCAGAAAGGATGTTTCTGTAAAATGTGGGCTAAGGGAGCTGTGTGTAAAGTGAGATGAATTCCTCTCAAGGGAAGTGGATACCACACATACAAGTTTCCCATGTTGAGCATCAAACCCCCTACTTATTTAGCTACACAATCGATATATCATAGCATTAGGCATAAGTGCCACAGGAAAAGTCTAACTTGTAACAGAAGAGAGTGTACTTTTGACAAGATGACCTCGTCAGTGTGTTGCAGAGAGAATGTTTCTGTTAAAAATGGAAAAAGTGAGCTGTGTTCAAAGTATTCTCATTAGGGGAAGTGAATACAGAGCCAATCATACCAATTCTTTTCCCAGCCCTTTTTCACAGGTTTAATCTGGTCAAAAAACAGAGTCATACACAACCAGAAATGCCCCATGGAAATGTTTTCACTTTAAGTCCTGGGCATTTGTACGCAGGTTGAGGTTGGCATAGTGCACACATACACACACACACATTTCACAACTTGAGCATCAAACCTCCTGCTTATCTAGATATCCACTCTAGAGAGCACTAAATTAGTCATAAGAACCCCAGGAGAAACATGAATTTAAGGATGTGAAAAAGCACTTGTATTTGTTGAAAACTGCAGGATACGTTTGGCATACTGCATGCATATACACACATACACATTTCATAGCTTGAGCATCAAATCTCGTGTTTATCTAGTCACCCACTCTAGAGAGCATTGAATTAGTGATAAGCACCATAGGAGAAACCTGAATTTAAAGATGTGAAAAAACACATTTGTACTTTTTGAAATTCCACCATTTGTAACAGATTGTACTGTGCATCAAAGGTTTTGGAACGAGTGAATACCTGTGCACAGGACAATGTAACAGCACTGTGATAGTCCCATGTAATTACATACTTATCTATTAAGATTTAGATACTGCTCTTCATATAGGTTCATAGGTTCATAGGTAGGTAGGCTATCGGCCCTGGGGCCTATACAAGCCCAGCCAAAAAGGTACCCTGGCTTTTGCCACCCAAGAAAATTATTTTCCTGTACCACTGTTGAACAGAGCCACAGAAGTGATCCTCGGGGTGAATTTCCTATTTCCCATCCAATCATTAAGATTTTTCTTGAAGAGTGCTAACGAGGAGCTTTGTTTGATATAGATAGGTAGTTTATTCCAGAGTATGGGAAGTCTCTGGGACAGGAATCTATCCCTCCGGCATGTTCTGTTTATTGTGGTTACAAGGTTTAGGTCCCTAGAGCGTGTAGCTTGGAGGGACTGGGATTTCTTTAAGTGGAGCATGTCCAACAGCTCTGGGTTTGACATAGCTTTGTATGTTAGGCAGAGATCACCTCTGAGTAGGTGATATGCAATGGAGTAAAGCTGGAGTTTTACATTAAATTACTGTGAGTGGCATGTACCTGTTTCACTCTTTGGGATGCCAAAGAAATTCACAGTTGTAAACTGGATTATCAATCAAACTTTTCTGCCAATTCACTCCAAGATGATTGCACACATTTCTTGTGTCATGTTTTCATGATGTGCATTGACAAGACAGACAGACAACTCCTACATAGGACAGTGCACTGCAGAATAACAGTGATAGAGTTTGTGTGAACAGGTTCCCCGAAATTATAACAGTTGCAAGTGTAATCATTGGAAAGCAGACATAAATCAACTAACTGATTTAACTGACTCAGCATTACTCTGAAATTAAGATAACCTTTTGAGAAAATTAATACAGATATACAAATGTTGTGCAAGCTAAATCAATAATTGTTTTCTTTTCTTTTTTTCTTTTGCACTCTACCAGAAGTGCAGCACTGCCAAGCTGAATTGCACTGCTGATGGCAAAGTATTAGCACATGTGCAATCATATCCTGAAGTTTTGAGCTTAGAATGGGAGTTAGCAGTACTCTGTGTTGCTCAGTGCTGACTTTCATGCAAAGAAGAATTATACATATACGACTATGTGTTAATCTGATGTACTACAGAAACAACGTGTGTTGTGGTCATGCATTAGGAGTCATGATTCACACATTTGTCATGACAGCTGCATTTAGAAATACTTGTATGTATGCTGCAATGCTGCAGGTGTATTAATAAACACATGAAGGACCCATCATATTATTGCTGATAGAAATATGGGTTATGGAAACAGTTTTGAAGTGTAGAGGTTTATTGGATGACACAGTATTAGTGCGAAGAGTTGTACAGTTGGTGACATGAATACATAATACATGCATAATAACACAGCATTGCATGTGTTATTTATACACATATTTGTGTTACTTTTTGATTTATCAGCATAATTATTCATGCAAGATCTGTACAAGACATACTTCACAATAGGGAGCAAGCACATTAGCATAGCAGCAGGATAATGATGTGTTAAGGAAAAATGTAGTCAACATTTACAGCCACAAGGGTCATACAAAACATTCAAAAACATTTTTTCATCCATCTGGTTTTGAGCTTTTAGAGCATTCCAAGAAAAACATTTATAGCTGAGCATTATTTAAGTACACTACATAAGAAGTCTAGGGGTTTAGGCGTCTGAATGGAGAGATGATAAGTTAGCTAGCGAAGGACAGTAGTATTGCTGAAACTGAATTCATCTTCAAGTCTTGGTGAGTACCTTCATGAGTTGGACCCTGTTCTTCACAAAATCTCACCAAGACAACATTGATATATAGATTGTATTTATATAGCATATATCATGGACAGAAGTAGGTCAAACATTAAAAAAGAAACCTGAATGCACAAGACCCAGGATAAAAAAGTGCCCAATCCTGGTAGGTGCACTGGTACCAGGAATGGAAGAAATAACCGTGTAGAATTGTCAAAATACAAAAACATGCATACAATAGGGCCATGCCAGGCCCAGTGGGAGGATGCCCCCCCCCCTGTTGTAGAAGGAAGTAGCAGTCCACAAAAATCATAAAAACCAATAAGCTAAAGAAGAGCCATAAAGACGATAAAGTGGACTATTGAGGATTAGAAAGAAATTCTGTATTGTTACTATTACATTATGCAAAAAGCCCAGAATTTCCAGACAAAGATATGCAAAATGATTAAGAGAGAAATTAGAGGAAAGAGAAATACTTCCACAAGAAATACTGTCAGAAGCTTCAAGTAAAAATTTGTGTCATTAATACAACAGATTTGTGAAAAACAGTATATAGACCAATAAACGTTGATTTGTTTGGAAAAAGAAGCATCTGAGAAAGTGTGAAAATATAAACAACAAAACCTAGATATTTTTGAAAAGTATAAAAAAGAAATATGGACATGGGAAAGAAAGAGAGATTTGATGTGGTGCAATATTTATGCAAAGGCAAAATCCAAATTAATCAACATAAAGAAGGCAGCCCCAAAGATATTCAAAGAGAAATACAGACAAAGGCATCCAGACATGGAAAATTTTACAATAAAAAAAATAACATCATAAAGGCGGAGTGTAGAAAAGAAGATTAGGAAAGTAGAAGTTAAAAAAATAGAAAATTAAGTTGTGGAGTGCCTGAAAAGTGAATGGTTTGGTGTAGAAGGTCACAGAATGATAGAACAAGTCCCCAAACAGGAAGATCAGGAGACATCTGAAGAAGTATGGACATGGGAAATAAAAAGAGATTTAATGTGGTGTAACATCTATGCAAAGAAGAAAGCAAAACTATGCAAAACAAACAAGACAAAAAGAACAGCATGAAAGATATTTGAAGAGAAATACAGGCACTAGAATCCGGACATGGGAAACTTTACCATACAAAAATAAGAAGACAAAGAGGAAAAGTAGAAAACAAGATTAGTAATGGAGAAGTTAGAGAAATAGAAACCGAGGTTATAGAGTACATCCGAAGAGAAGGAGTCGGTGTAAAATAATTCAGAAAAAAACACAACAGGATAGAGCAATGGACCTCCAAAATTAAGGGTAAACCATTGGAACAGAAAGCAATTGGTCAGGTGCCATATGAGGATATTTTGGAACCTTCCACAGGAAACCAGAATAAATGTTCACTCGAAGGTGGACAGCAAGGGAAGGAACAAGAAACTGTGGAATCAATGTTGAGGAGTGTCAGGCCAGTGAGTTCCCATATGACAGAGCAATGGATGGCACAGGATGAAATTGAAGAGAATGTACCACAGAAAGATGCAACAGAACTTTCTATGGAATGCCCGCAGGAAATGGAAAACAAAAAATGTGCTCTCAGTCTAGAAGAAAACAAGCTAAGAGAAGAGTTGCTTGATTTAATAGAGAGAGATAGACATATTAAGATCAATGAAAGAAATAGAATGCAGAGGGTCAATAAAAACCAAAAAGTCAGACGTTTGATAAAACAAGTGAACACAGTAATTAGGACTATCCATAGAGATCCATGAGATATAACAGAAGTAAACAGGATATATTACTGTACAGCTAAGTTAATAACTGATAATGTTCTACCACATGAACACAGGGTAGTGAGGGAAAGGAAGGGGAGAAATCAAATACCATCATGGAAGTTAAAGTCATAGTGGATTACTGTAAAAAGAGAAAGAATTTAAGTATGGCATTGATTGACTACAAAAAAGCATTTGATAGTATTCCACATTCATGGGTAAAAGAGTGCTTAAAATGTATAAGATACACCCTATACTGATTCATTACATTACAGTGACCATGAAACAGTGGTAGACCACTTTCCAATTAAGCCATAATAAAGGACAACTTTTTATTCCAGGAATAAAAATTCAGAGGGGGATATTCCAGGGTGGCTCTCTGTCACCACTGCTATTCTGCCTTGCCCTTAACTCATTAAGCTGTCTACTTAACAGCTTCGGGCATGGCTATAATCTGGCTCCTAGAAAACAGCAACATTTAAAGACTTCTCATATTTACTTTGCCGATGATTTAAAACTGTATAGCTCATCAGATGAGAAACTGAAAGCACAACTGAAAGTTTTCAAAAATTTTTCAGATGATATAAGAATGTAATTTGGTCTTGATAAGTGGGCAAAAGCAACCTTTAAAGCAGGAAAACTGCAGCACCAAGAAAACATCAGGTTGGGACAAGAATGTGATATAATAGAACTTGAGCAAGAGGGACTCTATAAATATTTTGGGAATTGATGAAAAATCAACAATAAAATGTGAACAAATGCGAATAAAACTTAGCAAGGAATAGTTTAGAAGACTTAAATTAATCCTGAAAACAGCTTTGACATCTAGGAACAAAATCCAAGCTATAAACCAATTTGCTCTTCCTGTCCTAACTTACAGATTTGGAGTGAATGACTGGCCCCAAAACATGTTGGACAGATTAGATAGGAAAACAAGAAGGATGCTCCATGCTCACCAAATGATTTATAAAAATCAGTGCATACCAAGATTATAGATAGGAAAACAAGAAGGATGCTCCATGCTCACCAAATGATTTATAAAAATCAGTGCATACCAAGATTATATATTCCCCATTCCGAAGGAGGTATGGGCCTCCTTGAAACTGATTACATGTACATATCTGAAATCATGGGACTCCTCACATATTTGCTGACCTCACAAGACCAGATGTAGTGAACGTTTTGAAGCACGAGGAGAATAAGAGAATAAATCTAAGATGACTTCTCTGCTTAATATAGCAGAAGCATATCGGCGTCAAGCAGGAATGAAAATCAAACCAGAAGTAGATAAAAATCAGGCAACAACTGAATGTGCCAAAAAACAAAAGAAAGAATATAAGGTGAAGGATCAGATGAGAAGGCAAGAATTGAGGAAATTGCATAAATATAGTTGTAAGTATAGAAAATTTCTGGAAGAACCTCATGTTGATCCTGAACGAATGCAGGAATGCTTAAGGAGAGGCGAATTCAAATCAAATGATGAATGGTTAGTATTGGTGGCCCAGGATAGTGGGCTACATACAAGTTGGTTTACAAAGTCCATTGAACATGTGGGAGAAACAGACAAACATAGGTTTTGTAAAGCAGAAATGGAAACAGTTGCACATCTTATTGCTGGTTGTGACATACTAATGGCAGAAGGACTGTATACTGAAAGGCGTAATAATGTGGCAAGACTGTTGCACTGGGGATTGTGCAAACATTATGGTATTGAAGTGAAAAACACTGGAAACATGAGCCACAAAGCATCATAGAAAATGATAAAGTCTACATTACATGGGATCACCCATTACCAGCAGCTCAAAAGATAGATGCTAGAAAATCAGATATAGTGGTCCATGAAAAGAAGACAAAAGTGGCATTGATCATTGAAATCACCACACCCAGTGACTAGAGTGTCTTGCATACAGAGAGACACAAAATCATAAAATATCAGGATTTGCAGGCAGAAATGAGAGCAATGTGGAAGAAAGATACCCAGACAGTTCCAATAGTTGTAGGAGCAATGGGTCTTATAAAAAAGAATCTACAATTGTACTTAGATATGTTACCAATACATGTAACTCCATACGAACTGCAGAAGGAGTCATTGCTTGGCACCTTGCAGGTGCTACAAAGAGCACTTCTGGCTGACATCAAAGATTGAAACAATACTAATTTCATAAACTTTAATTGTACTTTGACTTAGAAATGGGGTCCATTCCCCATCATGGTATTAAAAACGCAAAAGGTTTGGGGAAATTAAAGAAGTCATACTTCTGATCATTCACATTTGATAGCAGATTTCAGAAAACGAGGATGTAGGCATTCCTTTTCATTACCCTACTAACTACTGCAATCTGTACATCCAACTCTTCAGCTTGTTGAAAAGCACATTAAACTGAATAAACATAAATTAGCACAGGTGCATGAAGTGCAACAGAGTAATGAATACAAAGGCAAAAGTAAATCACAAGATATTACCATAAGTTGTGTACTTTTTATTTAGCTTTAATTGCAGTTGTTGCCCAATGCCAGACATTGCACAAATGCAGATGTGGAAGATTAATGATACAGAAGGGAGAAGATATGTTAACATGGTGAGATGGAGGCAGGGGCAAAATAGATTGTGACAGATGAAGGATAATGGTGGTTAATAACTATTTGTAGCCAACAGGTACAGATAAATTAGTGTGCCAAAAACAGTTACACTTAGCTGATGGCTGGATTAGAACCCTTGAAATTAGTCAAAAATCTTTCGATATTAGCTCATCACATCACAAAAGAATTACAACTTCAAAGCATTAAAATAATACAGTTGAAGCAGATCAACAACTTATTGAATGAGAAGGGGTGAACAGAGAAAGATACAGACAGATGCAGAGAGAAATAGCAACAATATGTTTTGTGGCACTTGTAGGAACATCTGTATGGTGTGTTACCTCTATTTATTAAGTCATCATTAATATGTCATGCTCTGTACAATAAAGTGTTTGCTACTGGGACAAATAAGGGGTAGGAGAGTGCAACAAGCTCGAAGATGTAAGCAGGATAAAGTTATAAGTCTCCTTGTCGGGGCTGCAATGTTTTTCCAAATGATGTCTTGCTGCACTATTCAAATGGTATGTTAATAAAATATTGTACATAGAAAGAAATACAAATGTTTGCAGTTAAGTATATGATAGGGATATGAAATGTTGGGAAATAATCAGTTGACCTACAGTTGTAATAAAACCCATGACACTATACAAAAACAGCAGTCGACAGAGTAATTTTCTCAACATGCCAAATAGGAACTCTTATTTTATTACATCCAGCTGGCTAAGAACTGTTATATTAACTGTTTCACAGTACTGTACTCTGTATTCCCACAGTGCAGCAGATTTAAGCATGTTTGCTTGAAAGTGACAGGGCCACTATGGGTTAAATTGAAATCGTCAGCTTTTGTAATAAGAACTTAAAACAGCATTCATCATCACTCATTATTGTTGTGCTATGACAACCTCTACACAAATGTCCAGGACTTAAACTGAAATAATTTCCATGGGGCATTTCTGGTTATGTGTGTGGTGTGTGTATCTGTTTTTCAATCAGATTAAACCTGTGAAAAAGGGCTGGATAGGACAGTGATTAAAATAGGGTCATCAGGCAGAGGGCAGTACACAAGGGAAAGAATGCAGGAATTTGCAGGAGGTTGGTGGGAGAGCACCATAGCTATCCACTTCTTCACAACATAAATGCACAATTGCACATGCAATTTCATGACTTCATGAGAGGAATGTTGTGGAAGCTGCTTTGGAATGAGAGGGTTAGGTAGGTAGAATAGGTTAGGAAGCAGATGCACAAATACAGGATATACAAGACAGACAGGGATGGTGATGGAGACAAACGGTTGGGGGATACCATAATTGGGGATAGGTAGGGGACATAAAAGGTGCACCTACATCCAACCTGAGAACAATGAGAATCTAGTCCTCACCTTCAGAATTTTTATCACTGTCTCCTGTATCAGATGCCTGGGTCAGTTTCTGACATGGCATCATTTTAGCAATCTGACAAAGGACCTTTTCATCCCTGCCAATATGTGCACCAAGGCCCTTCTCTATGATATCCTCCATCAACCTTATCAGCTCCTACCAGGTGACAAAATCACCCTTCCACTGGTACTACTCCTCGAGAATACCACTGCACCAGCAACTGGGGTAGATCTACCTGACGTAGGTAGAGCAGGTAGGGCAGGAGTTGTGGATAGAACATTGAAAGGTTGTGAACCTGCAGTTCTGGGGGCCACCAGTGGCAGAATGTGTATAAATATGTATTCCACCCCCCCTTTAAAATTATTACTTTACTGGATTTAAACCCAACATCAACTGTTTTGTTTCTCTAAGCTGACTACACCTACACCTACACCTTGTGTCACAGAGAAAATTACCTGACAGGTGTATTTTCTTCATTGAGTTCTATTGAGAGTGCTGATGTCTTCCCAACACTGGCAGGTTTGTTTATAGTACATAAGGCTGCCTAAACTAATTTTTTCTCTTTTTTTCCTTAGGCAGTGAATCATGTTTGCATGCTGGTGAGTGGAGAATGAATGTAAAAGGTACTAGAAATAAATATATAAGAGAGAATTGAGCTGACAATGAAGTTAATTGAATCAATGGATATATGTAGCAATGACCACAGCAAGAAGTGCATTCTAGTGACACATTCATCCTTCTTACATCTTCTTGCAACATCAGACATGTAATTTATGGAACACATTATCAAACTTGTAGTTAATGTAAATTATGTGAAAGTGGACAGACAACCACTGGCATGTTATTAGCAATACTCAGAATAGTGAAGTTTTACACAGCAAGACAGTGCAAATAATATGTATTCATACTACACTCTGCAAAATTATTAACTGTATATAAACTCTGCATCACCTCTTTTATATGTCTCAATTCACTTCAGTTGCACCTTGTGCCGCAGAGTTGGATATCTATCAGGTACATTCCCCGAATATTCACTCCCAGCTTTTTGAAACATGGCGGGCGATCCATTACTAGCTAGGACAAGGTACAGGATTTTGTCTGTGGTGATCTGCATGTGGAGGAACTCCAGCATATCATCCTGTCTGACCACCCTGTAGGTATGCTTGTTATCGATGTATGTTGAGACACCTCCATCTTTAGCCCTTGTCTGTGCAGCTGCCGGTCTTAAAGTGTGAGTGGCACTGAAACCTTGCACTACCAAGGTATTCCCTGCCACTTTAAGCCATGTCTCGGTAACTACACAGATGTCTATATTTTGGAGTATGAAGAGGGCTTGGAGGGAGTGCAGTTTTTTATTTAAGCTCCTTGTATTGAGCAGTAACACCTTGAGCTTCAGATGACTTGATTTTGCAATGTCACTAGGTTTGCCAATTTGGCATTGCCTAAAAAGGCATTATGGGAGTGGGTAAAGCTTTAGCCAGTATTCAAAGCCTAGAGGGGAAAGGTGCAGACCATCCTTGATAAAGCATCATGATCTGTTAACTATATCCTCCCAAGCTGACAAATATTGGATCCTCTTAACTCATTACAGCCAAGTGACACCTCCAGGTGTTTCTGTAGTTACGTCCTACTGATGCCTCTAGGCATCAAATATTGCTTGCACATACTTGCATTAATAATTCCAAAGCCATCCTACATACAAAGAATTAAAATATTTCATCTTAAAGCTTACACAGTGGCAAGCACAGCTGTATTGATATTTGACCTCTGTCTACTGCAGGTAAACAAATATCAACTCTCATTCATATAATAAATATACATACATACTTTTTTTCATATGGCTTAAATTTCATGTTTTTGTAAATATCTCAACAACCATATGGCAGACAGAACTGCTTAGAGTCATATGAAACCTCATAGCTGGCCGAACACAATACTGATGACAGCGTGTGTGTAACTTGAATGGTTACTGAGTTATTTACGTTGTTTACACAATATTACAAAATGTAATAGTTAATGTGTTTACTATAACTTAAAAAAATCAGTTTAAGACCTAGAACCTAAAGAATACAATGACCATGTAAACAGTCTGTTTTGAAGAGTTTGCCATTTACACTTCTTTAGTAATCCCTAAAGTTCAGAGATATGAAAATTTGTTGAAATGTGAGGAGATAATTTGAATTTATTAAAACGCTTAGGCTCCACCCATTGGAAGTTACAGTCCAAACTTGCAGAGCTCCAGTGGAGGGAATTAGCTAAAATGACACCAGGAAGACAGCCAGCTTTTGAAATCAGTCATTTTTTGCTCATATTGTGGCATCCTTCTCAGTGATGGTAATATGCTGCTCAGTGTCAGGGTCATACCAGCCTGAGACATAGAATCTGACTGCTTCAGCTCTCTTCATATAGTCCAAGAAGGTACATGTCAGGCCATTTACACCTACATGGACTAAGATGGAATCATATTGGTACCTATGGCATAATGACTTGAGTGCATGCGCGGTTTGGCAGATTCTGTTTTCTATATCATTGAGTGTTGTTGCTTTATATAATATACATAAAGATGAGTTTATAACTCTCCTCGGCATCATATGCTAACCTAAGTTCATGGGTTGCTTTAATAGCTCTAATAATCTTTTCTAAATTCTTAGTCAAATTCCCAAATTTTCCTTGACTAATTAGCTTTTTCCTTCTACTGTAGACTGTATTTATGTTAGTGGACTACCAGGGTGGTCTGTTTTTAAATATCCCTGGGCCGGATTCACGAAGGCTTGCACGGAGTCTAAGAGTAGTGTAAGACTCCATGCAGCAAACATATCTGCCGAGCGATCCAGGAACAGCCGGTAGGGGCGTGCAACAGAGCTCCTAAAATGAGTCTTACATGGACAGGGCTTGAATATGCAAATTACCTCAATTGCAGGTGAAAGCTATGCAAATGAGGTAAATTTGCGATCCAGGAAACCCGAACCTGTCCGAGTAGGAGTAGTGTTATTTGCAGAAATGTACTCAGTTGACAACTGAGTACGCTTCTGCAAAGAGCAAAAATATGGCCATTGGCAATGTTAAGTGATGCAAAATAAAAATAAAATAACTTTTCTTTTCATCCCAATCTCCGGGGTTTAAGCGTAGCGCAGCGCCGTGCAAACGCGCTGCACTCTAAAAACCAGAAAATCAAGAATGATGATCCACAAATGTGGATTTTAATGCTAATATGAATTTACAATGCAAGTGAATGGCAGGCTGAAGACAACATGGCCACCGAGTAAAGGTTGCTAAGGGGGGAAGCTCAGTGTAAGAGATGTAACCAAGCATTAGTAGGAAATCCTATGTAAATGAGGGTTAGGATAGTGAATTGCAAGATTACATAGCAAATGAGCACAGTCACTGGAGTGTAGGAGTAGGATAAGGGGAGTAACAGAGTAGAAGATAGGTGACATCACGAGGGGGGTATGTATGAAAGAAGTGAAGCTCATTGGAGCAGAGTGGCATGTGTCAGCTGTCATTTACGCATCATTGAAATAGGTGTGTCAACAGGTAGGCTAGGTAAAGGCAAGAAATTGAAGGGGTATGCCATGGATAACACCAAAGTTTCTTGCTGAGCGTGTACGCACGCGTGTGTGCGCCTGTAAACCTGAGTATGACAGTGTGCTTGTGTGTAAGCGTGAGTGCGTGCGTTCAAGCCGGACTAAGCATGCATAAGGCTGTTTAAAGAGTTGTAAGCGCATTTGCGCTGGTGTGCATGCGTTTTAACAAGAATAAGCAAGTTTTAGTCCGTATAAGCATGTGTGCTCGTTTGTGAGCTGGTGTGCACGTGTTTGCACTTGTGTGCGCGGTTCTGCCCACCCCGAGGAAACAGAAAGGAAAAAGGAAGCACAACAAATAGTAGGAAGCTACCGGGGAGTACTAGCAGAGATAGCAGGTGAAAACAATCAGAATCAGGCAATTGCACAGGCAGTACACTAGCCCAGCCCAGCCCAGCACTTAAAACTCTGCAAACAACAGTCCATTATGTTTCTTTCAAGAGACACTGCAACACTGCAGTAAGCTAATAGAAGTGAAAACTGAAAAAGCATTACTGAGACAAAGAAATGTTAGGGGCTGCCATTGCTGTTATAAGGCGACATATGCAACATGCTGGGTGTGGTGACAATGCAAATGCTGCTGGACAACCCACAGTGAAGAGACGGAGAAGAGTGTACAGGCCCAGGGTAACCTACCAGGGGCTACATGAGCTTGAGATAGTGGAGCGCTATAGAGTGGACAGAGACCTCTTGCAGCAAATTATTGAGCTGTGCAGGCCACGCCTCACACACAGAACCAACAGAGGTGAACCCATCCCAGTGGAAACCAAGGTATGTGTTGGCCTAAGAATATTAGCAACAGGTACCTTCCAGAGACCAACTGGTGATATGATGGGGATATCACAGGCATCAGCATCCAGGGTAGTGCACCAGTTCCTGGATGCCATGTCAGCACATGTCGGTGATCATGTATATTTCCCCAATTCCCGTGAGGTATTGGCCAGCAATATGCATCTCTTCCAGCAAATAGCGGAATACCCTGAGGTAGTGGGTGCAATAGACTGCACGCCCATATGCATCAAAGCACCAGCTGGTGAGCGGGGTAGGGTCTACTTACACCGCAAGGGCTTCCCCTCCATCAACTACCAGGTCATGTGTGATGCCCAGGGCATAATACTGAATGTGTGTGCTGGCTGCCCTGGAAGCTACCATGATTCCCATATCTGGCATCTGACGCAGCTTTACCAGACATTTGCCAACGGGGACATCCCACATGATCACCTAGTGGGGGATGCTGGCTATGCACTGGAGCCGTGGCTGATGACACCCATCAGAAACACACACACACCTGAACAGGAACGCCATAATGAGGCACACACACAAACACGAAATGTAATCGAGCGTGTGTTTGGGCTGCTCAAGTCACGGTTCCAGTGCCTGGACACATCTGGTGGAGCCTTGCAGTACTCACCAACTACATGTACCCAAATTGTCATGGTATGTGCTATGCTACATAATATGATCCTGCGAAAACAGCTGCAGCAGGACCAGCATAGGCCTGGGCCAAACAGCCCCCCACCATTGCCAAGGCCATCACAGGCAGAGCGTGACTCAGAGGAGGAACAACCTGAGCCTGCCCCAGTAGGCAGAAGGAGGCATGTCCAGTATGCTTTGGCCTTGGCAAAGAGGCAATGCATAGCACATACACTGGCTCAGTAGGAACTCTGGAAATGATACCCCTCTCTGACTCACACATATAGTAAAAGGGATGCCTAAGTTGACACTACCTGCTTTCAAACATGTATAGGGAGTGTAGTATGTGCATCCGACATAGGCAGCCCTGCAGCACCACCTGAGGCATGATTGCCATGTGTTAAGCAATATAAAGCAGTGCTAAACAGCATTTACCACCATGTAGTATATGTAAACAAAATCGCACACACCAACTAGCACAACTGTGGTCAATGCTGAGTAATATTGGGCAACGTCCAGCAATTTTGGTTAATATTGAGCAATGTCAGACAAGCTTGGTCTAAGTAGGGCATAGCTGAACAAAAGCCAACATGCTCATATTTGCTCTACTGGCCCTTAAGCAGTCTGGTCTGCTCAGTATGAAAATGTAAAGTAGTGATGGGCCTCGAACCCAGGATACTGTGCACTATAGTCATAGTACTGAACCACTAAAACATGACAGTATTGCAGTGGTCAGCCTGTATGAAGAAATGTTGATAAGTATATGCAAATTATCTCATGGAAACCCTGCAGGCACAGCATAATCCCTGTCTAGTTATGACACAAAGGTGAGTCCTGCAGTAAGAATAGAACCTGACTTTCAACACACACAGTATAAATGTTAATACTGGTCATGTTCACACACATCAACAAATTTGGTGGACCTCAGACAGCAACATACTGAAAGGTCACACTGGGCATGCTCACACACTTGAATAAATGAGACAAATGTCAGGCAACAAAACACTGAAAGCCTGAACTGGGCAAGCTCACACACTTAGGCCATGTCTGAGTACAGCAGTGGGCCACACATATCTGGCAGTTGCATGTGTTAACCCATGAACCTCTCACTATCCAGCAATCCACCCTGTGCACACAGTTATATGACAACAGACACATATATAATATAGTGGAACCCTGTCATAATCAAATATGTTCTGCAGATACCTAAGTTGTACATAGAAAGTGGGAAAGCAAAGACAATAAAAACCTGCAAACAGTATCATCAATAAATATTGTGCATCCCGAACATTATCATAGGTTCAGAGGTCGATACTAGGCTATCTGCCCTAGGGCATGTACAAGCCTAGCCAGAGTGTGTTTGGCTTTCACAACCCTGTCAGATTACTACACTGTGCTGTGAATAGTAGGTCACACAAGCTAGCCCATTTACGTTTAGTCTATTGTGCCTCTGTCTAGCAGGGACCCAGAAGATATCTCAGGGGTAAACATACGATCACCCATCCACTTGTCAAGATGTCTCCTGTAGGTGGTCAGTGGGTGGCTCTGTCTATGCGAAACCGGGATTACAATCCGGAGTGAGTGGAGCCACTGGGATAAGAATCTGTCCCTCCAGCATGTCCTGTTAACATCTGTGCTGAGGTATATGTCCCTGGAGTGTGTAGCTCCAAGGGAGTCGGATATCCTGAGGTGAAGCATGTCCATTAATTCTGGGTTGGATATTTCTGTAAACAACAGGCACACATCACATCCGAGTAGCCGGTAAGTGACTGAGTAGAGCTGGAGTTACTGTATCCGAACTGTGCAGGGCATCCGTGTGAGTCCCTAGATCTGCTTGTTGAGGAACTTTTGTGGCCATTACAGTTGCTGCAGATGTCGGGTAAGGTACATCCCAAATGTGGCATTGTAACCAAGCATGGTCGTGATGAGTATAGGGGCACAATGACCTCACTTGATCTAGATGTGAAACCATATGGGATAAGGTGGGCTAAATAGAAGGTTTGACTAACCACTTTGGCAATGTGATTGTCAAAGGCGAGAGTACGAACAAGTCGTGTCCCCAAACTGCTAACAACTCCTACCATATGTAATGGATTACTACCTATGTGGTAATGTGTGGGCATGTTGTTATTCCCAAAGGGGATGACTATGCAACTAATGGCATTTAGCTGTAGGCCATGGCTCAGGCACCAGTCATCCATCTCTGTGAGACCCTGTTTGAGTATGCATGTGCCAGCTGGAGAGTTGATTATGGCACCCAGTTTGCAGTCATCTGCAAACATGGTCAGCCATATTCCTCCTGTGTTAGCTTGTACATCAGACAAATATATACTGAACAAGAGATGTCCCAGGACTGAGCCTTGTGGGATGCCACGTGTAACTGGTGTATAGTCAGACATGGCACCTGAAATACTGACCATGTGGGTGCTATCCCTGATCCAGGTAGCAATCCATCATGTGAGATATGTGTCGATATCGACGCTGGTGAGTCGATGCATAATGGCTGAGTGGGGTATTGTGTTGAACGGTTTTGCAAGGTCCAGGTAGGCTGTGTGGACAACCGTCCCTACGTCGATGGACCTGTTAACTGTTTAAAGAATACAAACAGGTTTAAGAGGCAAGAGCTGCCCACAACAATGCTGAAATGTGTAGGACACTGTGTCTGTAGGTTCCCGATGTCTATGTGTATAAGTCCCATGACAATACGCTCCATAGCTTTGCTGAACAGGCTAGTTAGGCTTATAGGGCGATATTGTCTGTGATCTGTTGGGGCACCAACTCTGTGGAGCAGGACCACTGTCGCTGTACACCATTCCTTGGGTACATATCCTGTAGTAACTCTGATATTGAACAGTGACTTAATGTGAGAGTTATGTCTGTCATGAAGCTCGTGTAAGACGCAGGCCGGGACACCGTCTGGTCCCATTGATGTTGTGTTGTCCACTTTGGGGAGGGCAGCACTCACCTGTTTATTTGTGATGTCAGGGAGGTTACACTCTGTTGGGATGGATAGTTGCTCCATAGGGGGGATGGGGGGTAGACATCTGCACTGAACCTGTTTGCCAGGATGTTGGCAATGTCAGTGGGTTCAGGGTATGTTTAGTCAGTATGCAGTAACTCACAGCATATCAGTGAGTGTCCACCCAGGTTCCTGACATAACTGAAGAAGGCCTTGTGATTGTCCTACGTGTCTGGTGCAATTGTCCATTAGAAGCGGGCCTTAGATAAATTCATGAATGATCGTAGCTGTCTGCTAGTACAGATCACAGATGCCTTCCCTGTCTGGGATTGTGCTCTATCATGTAGTAGCTTCCTCCTTTCGTTGTATAGCTTATTAATGGCTGGGGTCTACCAGACAGGTCCCCTACCACTGGAGGAGTGAGTCTTGTTATTTGGGATAGCATGATCCATGCAGTCCACTAGGTTTCCATAGAATGTGTATGTAAAGGATTCAGCAGTTTGAGCTGTATTTACCACTGTCCCAGGGTCTCTGAAGGATACCACCTTGGTTTGGAGAAGTGAGACGTTTGCTTTTGAGAAGTTCACCAAGATTACCCAGGATGGGTGTGGGGACGGGATATGGATGTCCAGTGAGATAAATGTATGTTCTGACCCTACCAATGAGGGTTATATCGCTGGTGTGGAACATAGAGTCCCCATGTTGGTGATGATTAGGTCCAATATGTTTTCCCCTCTTGTGGGTGTGGTGACCGGTTGTGCCATAGCATATGAGTTTATAAACAGTAGCAACTGTTGGGCGAGGGTGTTGGGGCTTGAGTAGTATCCCCAGTCAATGTTTGGGTATTTGAAGTCACCCAATATAATGGTGTTTGTGGAGACCTTCATATTCTCCAGTATTCCCAGGAAAGCCGAGTGTGGTTCCTAAGTTTGGGAGGGTGCTCTGTAGCAGGCAACAAACCAAAAGGCAGTTTTGCACAATGTTAGTTGCATATGTATGGTCTGCGATGCTTCGTGCAGTGCTACTAACCCGGAGGTGTGTGTATCTGTGATGTATATGGATACTCCCCTTATTTGTGTTGTCCGTTCCAAGTCTTGTGGTCAGAAAGCATGGTATGCAACATAACCTGGTAGTGTTGTTGTGCATTTGTGAGCCTGAACCATGTGTCTGTTAGTGCACAGATATTGCTATTCTCCATACTGAGGAGAGTCCTGAGTGGACGCAATTTGAGGGTAACACATCTGGTGTTGAGCAGTATTACCCTTAGTTTCATTTACTCTGTAATGTCTATGGAGGTGGGTTTGTCTTTTGAGCCCCGCTTAAAAAAGGCACTATGGTGGTAGCAAGAGCCTTAGCCAGTATTCGAAAGTCCAAGGGTGACAGGTGCAAGCTGTCCATAGCGATGCTACGTGGCATGTCGAGCATGTCACCCCATGCTGACAGACACTGGGTCCCCTTTGAATGACATCAATATGTTAGCCAACTGTTAAACGTGATCAGTTTGTCTGTATACTGTGACATCATACTTGGTGAGTGTAAGATGCTACACAAGGTCAGGATCATACTGGCCTGGGCTTCATGATCAGAGAGTTCCTCTATGTATCATGTAATGTGGTCCAGGGAGGAACGTCTGAGGTTTTACGCACCAGCATGGACAATGATGGAGCCATTTCTGTACTTGCTTTGGAGTGACCTGAGTGCATGTGTTATGTGGCGGATCCTGGCACCCGACAGACAGCTCAAAGTGACCATCCCCTTGTTCGGCCTGGTGAGTGGGACGTCACTGTGTCTGACAATAAGTGTCACCTATTACAAGTGTATAAGATGTGTTGTTTAGCTCGAAGGGCAGTGACTGTGTGGCACACTGACATTGTGAACTATGTGATATGTGTGTATTGTAGTGGTGTAGCAGTTGTTTGTGTGTCTGCTTTGGAGGTCTCTGCTGCTTAGGCAGAGTTTATTTAGAGCCTCCGAGTATGTTTATGTATGATAATGTGGTTTGATTGCTGTCACTATAGGTTTATGTGAGACTGATATGTGGTGTGTGTGGTTACCTTCACCACCTGATAGGCTGTGCCAGTCATGGGTCGAGAGACCTCAGCCTCCTGTATGTCTATATAGTTGCATCTCTCACATATATCTGAGTTTGTTGGGAGGAGGAGAGGGTTGTCTGTGTACATGAGGCAGTTGTGACATTGTGTCAAAATCACAATATTCACCAGCTGGACTGGAGAGTACACATGAAACCGACCCCTGGACATGCCAGGATATTATGATGACATACTCTGTAGCCTGATCACAAAGGATCAGTAGGGTGTTAAGTGTGTAAAAGAGTATAACAGGGATTAGTGCTCAGGTTTGTCAGTGTTTGGTAAAGAGTAGCTGCGAAGGAGTCCAGACGGAATCATGACACCTCCTACAGCTATGTCATAAATAGCAATGTACACTCATATATGTCCTGAGTCAGGGCCAACCGTACCTGACTGACAATGCCGACATCCTGTCAGACAGGCCCATATATACTTACCCACCTCCCACTGACGAAAGTCCCTATCATCATACCAGGAGATATCACATGTAGAATGGGTGAACAGCTGCCCCCAAAACCGAAAGCATGGCAGCAATTGGATTACATTGTTTCCCTATATGTGTCATGAATGAACTACAGAACAAACAGACCCTGAACCTGAACAGTCTGTTGAGCCTCACCCTCTCCACAGGATCTGGAACCAGTGAATGTGTTACAGCAACATATGGCACTCCCCACAAGTGTTGGTGCACAACACAACATGGGAAGTATAGTCCAGTAAGCCTATGAAATCTGATCTGCAAGGCCATGGAGTCCATCATGGTTGAAGTCATAAACAGAGCTATTGGAAACTGACAAACACACAACCCTACCAATTGTGGTATGTTCATGTGCAGATCATGGTTCCCAAACATGCTAGACTGTTTGCAAGGCAGCCATCCAGGACATACATCACTGAATGGAGCTACACATGTCTCACACAGACTTTGAATAGCCCTTTATCAACATCCCAGATACATGTCGTATCTACAAAACCAACAATCTGTGCATAAATATGTGTTGACATATGAAGGAATGTCAATTTGTCCACAGATAGATCACACAAGCTAAGAATTATGTGGTCCTGTTCAAGCTGTTGACACCTGCCGACCCACATGGCTCATTCCTGGGATTGCATAAAACAAAGTGTGCACACATTACCATGTCCAGTCTGATGATGTCAGCATCCTACAAATATAGCAGGAGAAAAGAAACCACTCAGTAAGGCATATAGCACATCGTGTTAATGCCTATTTCTCTAGTATCATAACATAGTTAGGTAGGGGTTTGAATCCTGCAATTTCTGACTGTGTATGTGTGTGGTTTTCTTTGAGAGGCGTGCCCATTTTGGAGATTGGGAAAATGAATTAAAACAGGTACATTCCTTTTTAGAAAGTCTGATGATGTCAGCATCCTACAAATATAGCAGGAGAAAAGAAGCCACCCAGTAAAGCAAATAACACGTCGTGTTAATGTGTATGTCTGTAGTATCATAACATAGTTAGGTAGGGGTTTGAATCCTGCAATTGCTGACTGTGGGGGTTGTGTGTATGTGTGTAATTTCGTTTGAGAATAGTGCCCTTTCTGGAGACTGGGAAAACACATTAAAAAAGGTACATTCCTCTTTGGAAATATAGCAGGAGAAAAGCAGCCACCCTTTAAGGCATATAACGGATCGTGTTAATACGTATCTCTCTAATGTCATAACATAATTAGCTAGGGGTTTGAATCCTGCAATTGCTGACTGTGTGGGGTGTGTGATTTCCTTTGAGAGAAGTGTCCTTTTTGGAGACTGGGAAAATACATTAAAACAGGTACATTCCTCTTTGGAAAGTCTGATGATGTCAGCATCCTACAAATATAGCAGGAGAAAAGCAACCACCCAGTAAAGCATATAGCGCATCATGTTAATGCATATCTCTGTAGTGTCATAACATAGTGAGGTAGGGGTTTGAATCCTGCAATGGCTGACTGTGGGGGATATGTGTGTGATTTCCTTTGAGAGTAGTGCCCTTTTTGGAGACTGGGAAAACACATTAAAAGAGGTACATTCCTCTTTGGAAAGTCTGATGATGTCAGCATCCTACAAATATAGCAGGAGAAAAGAAGCCACCCAGTAAGTCCTATAGTGCGTCATGTTAATGTGTATTTCTCTAGTATCATAACATAGCTAGGTAGGGGTTTAAAACCTGCAATCACTGAGTGTGTGTGTGTGACATTGTTGGTCAAGGCAGTGTGGGTTTTGCTTTTACTATGGTATGACATATCAGGATTAAAACAGTATGTGCATTGCACACATCAGGTATCTGTGTGGCAAATAAATATATGTACATGTGACCTGAAGTAGTACATAGGTGTGAAGCCTGCATACTACATGAATACATTTGTTTCCTTTGACAGATTGTGCCGCTGCTTCTCAGATCGTAGGTCACATATGTATGTATGTGACAAGGCCGGCCACTGTAGTGATCTGTGGCTAAGGTCATCTGTGCCACACACACCCATGACAGTTACTATAGAGTAGTGTGAGTGAGGGTACATGCCTGGGGTATATGTCAGACATGTTCATACACAACAACGACTGGCAATAATGCACAGTCATTATAGGTGTACAACAGCCTTGTGGATATGCATTCAGGCCCTTAATGTCTTATGTGATACACTGAGGGACTCCACAGTACCTCTGGATATGTGGATACCAAGGGACAGATGACAGAACACATGGCTGTAGGTACACATTGGTACCCGACATACATGTTGGGGGCTACCACCTATGTGGTACTGTCGGGATAGTATGTATAGTAAATGTGGATGACTATGCCATAGTCAGCTTAGTGCAATACAGCATGTGTCGGACAACAGGTATCAGTCTGTATGATACCCTTGTGTAGGATATTTGAACCATCCAGAGAATGAATTGTAGGCCAATGCATGCATTTCCAGATGTGGATGGACATATCCCTAGTGTGTTTGCATGTACCTAAGAGGCCTATATGCCAAACAGGTGTGGTCCCAGGAACGGGTGGCGGTCAATACCACTGGCTACTGTTATAGTATAGTACCGGAAGAATCCCACTGTTACTGAGTTCCCTACAACTGTGTGTCAGTTATCAGGACATCATCTAATGATTGGTTATAGTCATGCTGTTGAGGTTGTGTATACTACCAGAATGCAAAACATTGACAGATATTAACAGTATCACCCACAGCATAGTGTCAACCCATGTCATACACACATGTGTACCCATGTTAGTACATATCTGTAGTAGAATGCATACTGGCCATCGAGAGATACTATGAGATGTTAACAATGTGTAAAACAGGGTATTTCACACATCCCATGTGTCCACTATGCACGTACATGCAGACAATGCGCACCCACCATGTTCACAGATGTACACCTGCTAATCTGTACTGCACACATCACACACGTACTGTCCACTCACTAACACATGCTGGCAACACTATACACTTCAGCCAAGTGGCACATGGGCGGAAAATACATACTCAGACATAACACTGGTGTAAATAATGCTACATTGACAATCAGAGCTTTGATGCATCATGCCTGCTCAGATATACCTACAAGGATATCATTACACTTTCCTGTTGACAACTTGCTAATATTGCTACACTGCTATAATGCACCCTGTGTATCAGCACCATGTTAGCCTGTTCCTTCATCAATGTTACAGATGACAGGAGGTGGCACAGGTGTCATCATATGCACAGGGTGTGTTGTTGGTTTGCCAGAGCCCAACATTGACCCATCCAATCGACATGTCTGTGTGTGTGTGTGTGTGTGTGTGTGTGTGTGTGTGTGTGTGTGTGTGTGTGTGTGTGTGTGTAAGTGTGAGGGACAACAGTACAGCATGGGCCAATGTTGATGTAATGTGTGTGTGCATATGTGAGCCCTAGTTGTTTGGTTAATGTGTGTGTGTCTGCATGCACACAGCTCCACCATGTGGCTACCATATATGGGAGGCTGTGGGACAGCAACAGACTGTACCTGCCAGGCTGTACAGATCACTTTCTCTGGCCACGGACACAGTACCTGTGCCTGGCAGGGGTGCTACGGACAGTATCGGGTACCAACCTTGACTGGGTACTATCATCAGAGGCTGAGGTATGTTGAGTGGACCCATGTCCCTGCTGGGACTGGCCAGAGCCATGTGCATGTGGTCTACTAGAATGGTCAATCGACAGGCCAGCCCCAGCATTGCTGGGGCTGGTACTGCGACTACGGGAGTGGCTGTGATCTGTGGGCCATCCCCGATGACTGCCAGCTGCTGATGTTGCTGGCATGCATCTGAGTCGACGTCTCAACCATCCCGTACAGTCCTGGCTCATGGAAAACACATTGTGGAGGGCATCTAATGTCTCCCCCAATGTCTATCAATGACCTTGGTGTAATTCCGGATGGCACCAGCAAGGTCATGGATGCTGTCATTGATAGCGGTGTAATGGGCCCTCTACGCCCTTAGTCCCTGTCTGGTGTACCGTTCCGTACATGCCTGTGCCTGCATTACAGCCCGGAACATACTCGAGGTTGTAAGACCTGTGAGGGCATGTCTGCCAGGGGCAATACGACCAGCGGTGCTCCCCCGAGAACCCCTGAACATCCACCTATGTGGTACCATTCCAGGAATCCGGGTATGGCTGCTGTAAGGGGATGCAAGTGCCATGGGTACCACAGTATCCTGGTCAAAGCAAACTGTATGCTGTACCTCGGCTAAGGCCATTGGTGATGAGGGATGTATTGGCAGTATGAGTGTGCGCATAGATGAGGTGGAACGCTTTGTACTGTCAATTGACGGACCAATGACAGACCCTGTCAAAACTGCCTGTGCCACAGTACATGTCTCATCATCTCCACTATTTGTGGCAGTGACTTCAGGTTCCCTGCTGCATTCAGCCACCTCAAACTCAACACCTGTGAGAGGAAGACAGGAAACACACTTTACAATCTGTACATGATGTTAGCACACAAGCACACATGCACACATGCACACATGAACACATGAACACATGCACACATGAACACATGCACACATGCACACATGAACACATGCACATATGCACACATGCACATATGAACACATGAACACATGCACACATGCACACATGCACACATTAACACATGCACACAAATACACTCCTCACTACAGCAGATACACACACACACCAGCAATCCAACACATACTCAATAGTGGGTGAAGGTGGGTGACAGTATCACAATGCAAACAGTCACCTCACATGTGTCAGCATGCAGAATATGTGTTGCTCAAGACCATGCAGTGCAAGTGTAGATGGCCCTATTTAATGACAGTATACATGGCTTTGATGCATGTGTGTAGTTGTTCAGTGATTGGCTACACCCTGGAACACAATGTATACATGGGCACAACATTGCTGTGCAAGTATTATCAGCTCTGCAATGTCCTGTGCACCATCACTCACAGGTATATATATCATGGCTGCATGTGTTATCTGTGTGACACATAGATTTCCATGTCTGATTACAGTGTCAGTGTCCATAGCAGATAATACTGGGCACAGGTGTTGCACATGCATGCTACGTACACACACGGGATGAGTGGTGCATGTAGACATGAAGGAATCCAAATGCTCGACATGGCCATTGTACAGTGGTTATGGTGAGTGTGGGACATATTGCAGATATGTCGGTGCCAGCCATGACATGGCATGCTACACAACTGCAACATTAAACACCACACATACCCAATGTGTGTCATGTGACCTATACACCCAATAGCATTCCAGGACATATATGTGTCACTTTGTACAGATGGCGACTGCTGTGCATATTGTGTATACTGGCATATGTAAGCACACAGACAACATGCTATGCATATTGTGCATAGGTGCATATGTTTGCACACACACAACATTGAGGTGCAAAGCAATGACTGCTATGTGTAGTATTGTGGTCACTGTAACTGGATGGGGTGTAGTACCATGAGCCATCATCATCATGCATCATGTGGTCACTCACGGCTACTAATGTGTGACAGACCACCGCCTAGCATGCTGTACCTGAACTGCAGTGCTGTGGCTACATTTACAATTACACAGCCACTTTGTACATGGGTGTGTGGGTGCCCAATAGGGAGCGTTGCCTAACATGACTCTGTTATGTGTTGAAGAGTATTGCACAGCTCCATGATAGGCCTCTACCCCTGAGGTTTATCATGTGTGTGTGGATGATATGTGGGATACTGAAGTGTGACCTTACAGCAGGTGTGTGGTAATGCCATATGTAGCATGTTGAGGTGTTCTGCGTATGATAAACGTGTTATGTTGTGTACAGCTGTAGCAACTATGCCTATCCAATGTGCAGAACGGTGTTGCCACAACTGTGTCTGATGCTCTGTGTATTGCATGTCATTGAAGCAGCTACTGACATTTCTGAGCTGTGCAACGTCTTACAGCAAACATGCACGGCATGCATTATGCATAGATGTGTTACGTGTACATGGCCTACACCTCACCTATGACATGCACATTTCATTACCAACCTTGAAGTTATACCACACTCACCAGCATGGATTGTCTGCCCTGCTGTCACACCAGAGGGACCTACGAGAATATGAGAGAGTTCGTCAGTGGCCACAACTGTGGCATTGTTACTGTGGGTTTGCTAAACTACAGTAGAACAACAGTCGTCAGTAATAGGTGTACAGATAATATTCCAAATATCAGTACTGCACAACACTAGGCAGCACAACTGCTAAACACACAGAACACATATCACGTAGACATAATCTAACAATACAGGTAACTGTAGTCTACAGATAGGGCATGTTACCTGCATGCTCCATGTCAACATGTTGGGCCAGCCTCCATGACAACACATGTCTGTGGGAGTTGCTGTTGTTGTCCATGAGCCACCATGCTTAGGAGCAGCTCCTCCACTCTGGTGAGGGGGGGGTGAATGGCCACCCCACCACCTGTGGCAAGCTGTTGTCTATGGATATCAGACGCACGCCGCCGGACATGTCTAATTAAATCACTGCAGTGATGGTGTACCTGCTCATATGTCCAGTTATGCATGCCTATGTCATTTACCCGATGAACAAGATCTTGCCACAGTGCAGTCTGCTCATGCTGGTGCTGGCTGCTTCTGGAAAACAACAATGTGTAGTGCTGCACCAGGCTTTGCTGGATCACCTCTTCCTCCACTGCTGTGTAAGAAAGGTTACGTTGGTGGGCCATCAGGCTGAAAGAGAAATGAACAATATGTGTGAGCGAGTCCTGTGGCACACTTTACACCCTTAACCACAGATATCACTTCACTGCCATATATACCATCCATTTGTCTGTCAGAGGATACACACGTTCAGTACCACATATTGGTTATCAGGCCACAACTGACTAACAGTGCCTGGCACACTCTATATATCAAACCACTACACAACAGTACCCAGCACACTGTTTGTGACACTATGCACAACCTCGCCACAGGGGAATATATCACGCTAATGCACGAACAAAGATGTCATCCATTGCAATGAATGTAAAGTATAGTTACAGTAGTACCAATAAACCACCCTAGTCGTTGATGCCATAGCCCTGCCTAACAGATGTGCACAGTTGTTAATATAGGTGGCATACTGCTGTAACAGAGTATATATGTTGCTAGATACACACGTATACCCTGTAACACACATATGATTGCGGCCATGGTACAGGCATAATTACACACACATCAGACAAACATGCAACACACCACTCTATGCCAACACAGATGAGTTTACCTGTGTACCATACAGTACTGTGTGCCACTACTTACAAACCCTTATGCCTGAGTTATGTCCTCTGTGCAGACTACAGGAAACACACAAGGCAGTGTTTCCAAGTAATGTGAACACACACCATACTGTGCTGTTTAGGCCTACAGCTTCAGGTAGTACTACAGTTCATATGGGAGTTGGATTCACCAGCAGTACCACTCACTAAGCATACATGTATTGCTTTAGCCTACAATGGGACACCACAGTCATCAACAAGGAACTACGTCACATCATATGCCATACTACTATGTCTGCCTAACAATAACATACACATCTTTTGCTGGCCTCACAGCTAGGATAGACACTACCATGGCAGATACAACTTCACACTACACTATCACACCTTTACAGACCTTGCACACATTCAGCGTTACACTTATTCAAACTCACATAGCAGGTATTGCATTGAGTACATGTGTGTGTGCATAGTGTTATAGGTAGGTGAGATGCTATTGGCCCTAGGGCCTACAGCAGCCGAGCCATATGCTACCCTGGCCTTTGCCACACATGTACTTTGATTTCACTTGCCCCTGTCAACCAGAACCACAGAGAGGATTCCTGGGGTGTATTACCAATCTCCCAAACAATCATCAGGGGTATTTATGACAACTGCTAATGAGGAGCCCTGTTTGCTATTGCTAGGTGGTCTATTCCAGAGTATGGCATATCTCTGAGATAGGTACCTATCCCTCCAGCATGTGCTGTTTAGTGAGCTGACGAGGTTTAGGGCCCTAGAGCGTGTACCCCTGAGGGATTGTGACATGTTGCCATGGTGGTTGTCACACAGGTATGGATCTGACATACCTCTGTATGTCCGGCAGAGGTAACCTCTGTGTGGGCGGTGTGCAATACAGTCTAGCTGTGGTTTTGTGAGTCAGTCTGCATAGGGCATCTGTTTGAGGCCAGTATTACCCTTTGTGAGGTATGTCTGTGGCCTTTCCACTTGCTGTAGTTGTCATGTGAGGTACATACCACACAGGGCATTGTGATGAGTAGAGGGGAACACTGACCTATATTTCCCTAGATGACACACCTATTGTCATGACACATACCACATAGACAGATTGCAAGTCTAGTGTTGCACTGTCTTTATCAAAGGGGAGGCTACTGTCCACCTGTGTCCCATGTTCCCTTATCACACATTCAGTGTTAGGTAGATTTCTTCCTATGTGGTAGTTAATGGGTACAGTGTATTGGCACTTGTATACAGTCCATGCCTTGGTCACTACACACCTGTTGCAGTACATATGAACCCATGTCTCTCTCTCTCTCTATATATGTATATATCTATATATCTATATATCTATATCTATCTCTATATATATATATATATATATATATATATATATATATATACACATATCCATACACATACATGTACACATCCATTGCTGTACATATAGATGTACATATAGGCACATGTACAGTCCACCTTTCATGGTGGGGATATCACTTATGCGACAGTTGTGGGATGTACAGTTATATGATTATATTGCACAGTATTGTGCAGAATGCATTTTGGTGTCCTCAGCCCATGTAGCTTTAGCAGGCCTCACTGGCTGTAACACAGCAGATCTGACAAATCAGTCCCACAGCGTTTAACCACCACATGACATATATCAGCACTACATGCTGTTTTCTATGCCTCACACTACGACCTACATAGATATATGCACATAACAACCTTCAATGACATATATGTTTCCACCCTTCACTAACAGTTGCAGTATGTCCCTTTCCCTATGCACATGTGCAGATACAGATAGATACGTATTGCTGCCACATATGGATGATTTGCTGTGTGTAGAGTACTCTTCAGGAACATCTACTACATGCCGGCACATACATATGAGTTACATACCTTACCTTTGTTTTCCCTGCTCCGTCTGTTGTTACTGTTTTGTTGTTTTTTTTTGTTTGTTTGTTTTTTGGTTGTTTGTTTTTGGTTTTCTCTGTCTGTTTCTGTTTCTGTCTCTGTTTCTGTCTCTTTTCTCTGTGTCTCTGTCTGTGTCTCTGTTTCTCTCTTGCTCTCGCTCTCTATCTCCATGTTCCTGCAATGATATTATTGCATGTGTGAACAGCAGGTACAGCCTGCATTTCTAGGTATCTGCACATGTGCATGTGACAGCCTCTGCACCAATTGCTGCCCAACATTCAGTTATTGCATGCAGCCTGCTGTGTGGTGATTGCAGTACTCACTGTGATTGCAGCCCACTGCTATAAAATGCTAGGTTAGGTAGGCGTAGCCCTTTCAGCTTTCCAAGGTGGGGCCCATGCTTGTTTGCTCTGGACGCCGTTGTGTCAGAAGGTTGGTATATGTCTCTTATCTGAAGCTAGGGTTGTAGCCAGTGATATGCATGTTGTACTCAAACCTGAATGTTGCTGCTTCCAGTACACACTTCTCAGTGTAGACATGTTCTCACCCCTCCAAATGCTAACACAGGATACATGGGAGTATGTACTTTATTTCTGAATTAGACAATTAACTGCCATACAAATGTGGTTATTGCAATGTATTCCTGTGGCACATGCACTGTTTGTGAACTGCTATACTGTAATTATTAAGTTACTCACTTCTGAACAGTTTGTGGTTTGTTTGCGTTGACATTAGCACAGGCTGCTCAACACAACTGAACATATTTCAGTACTGAATATGCCTACCTACACCCTTGTTTTTGGCTGAATACACAGGTATGTCTTACCTTTGGGTAGGGGTGCAGAACTGCAAAGAGCATTTTTTATTATCGTGTGAGGTTTATCTTGCTGAACATACAGGGTTCCTGTGTACCTGTTAGTCTATCAAGGCAAGTAGTCTGTCTGCGTAGCTCCCACCTGTGGGCATATCCAGATGGTAGCTAGAGGTTAGCCTATTATTCTTTGACTGTGCACCACACCAGTCGTTTCAGCACTGGCACAATGGCATTGTCACAGTTGGTTGCTAGCAGTACATGGCTACATCCTGTGATATTTCTGTGCTGTACTCCTACATAAGGGCATGCTTGTAGAACTCCTTCCAAAGCTATTTACAGAGTGGGTAACAGCAGGAATGCTGATATGCCTGTGTGTTTCTGCCTCTGCCAGGCCTCAGATACTCTCAGGTATATATTTGAATGGCCTCAGTGAAAGGTACATATAAGTGAGATACTCCTGCAATATATTGCAGACATATTGCAGTTGAGACGTTCTTGGGAATTGAAGCATATGTATTACTACACCTTTTCTGATGTGCAAGCAGTGTCTACTCTCACCTATTGACATTATTCATTAAGTGTGATTCCCCACTTTTCTGCCTAATGTTAGTACTTTTCAGAGTAATTCAGTGGGGCACAGCTAACATTTGTTTACAAATCTGGGACATCCCTGTAAAGCAGTCACAGTTGGGGAGTCTGGCCTCTGCCCTATTCAACTTTGCCAGTGTTTATCCTGGTCTGATACTGTGTGGTGTTTGTAAGGTGCTACTGTAACATTATTCCCTGCTAGAATGGCTGGTTCTCTTTTCACAGTCAAGTCATGCAATTCCACAACAACTGCTGGTAAAGGCCAACAGAACAGGATTTGTGTTATGCCATTCCTAATTTCCATTTACATTCCCTCATTGTAATGCATGATATATTTATTTCAGCACCAAGTTATTCGTATATCTGCTGTGGCTTAGTGGTAATTCATGCAGTCTATTGTGTCAATGGTCTGGGGTTCGAGACGGGCAGAAGTTTTTTCTTTTGCTGCTGAGCAGAACAAGGGCCCTGACATAGAGTGACTAAGGCACTTTTAAGTAGTTGTAAAAGGGTTTGCACGGGTTTGCGCGATGCTTAGCTAAGCGCACACATGCACACACTCACTTAAACCCACTAACTACTGCTTAAAAGTGTTTACTCCCGCTAACCCCCACACTAATTTCTTTAAAAGAAAAGAAAATGGGGAGATAGGAAAGTGGTGAAAAAGGGGGCACAAAGAGGGACAGACAGTAGGTAAATAAGCTTGGGATGTGCAGGACAGGTGTAGGGAAGGTCCATAGCTGCCCATTTCTTTATCAGTAACAGCTGTGCATATGCAATAAATTTGGAGTGATATTTGAAACCTTCCACCCCTGGGAGAGGGGTGAGGACAACAAAGTATGTTGTACTGCCAATTATAATTATCAGTTTACATGTCCAATGGACATGTGTGCGAAATGGGCAGCTATGTATGGGACGTAATTTTTTTGTGGGTACAGATTGCCTTTTTTTTTTTTTTTTTCAGGTGAGAGTGGAAAGTGAGGTAGAGGAAGTAGGTATGTTTGTGGAGGTAGGTTGGGGAGGTTAACAGACAAGACAAACAAAACGCATACAGGGGTAGTGTATGACACATGGGGTGGGTGAACACAATTGATGGGGCCGGATGTTTGGAAATTGCAAGCCCATGAGCCCACAGATGGTAACAGTGGAACTGAGATCCCTACCCATGGGCAGTCACCACTGCACCTTCACAGCCCCGAGGGTAACTGTGCTGGGGGCTGCATAGGACGGGCAGGCTCACCTAAGAGACGTGCCACTCTTGCCTCGAGCTGGCATAGGGGATCAGTGACTGAACACTGGGTCTCCCTACATACCACAGCCCGGACCTTTCGAAGGGTGACAGGTGGCCGTTCTCCACCCACGCTTGCACGGGGGGGGTGAGCCCCATCCCCTGCAGCGCTTCCACCCGAAGGTGGCACAGGACCAACAGAGGAGGGGAGCCTGGGCTGGGCACTGGACCTGCTGGTGTCAGGTGCACTCGCCAGCTGAGGAGGGATGGGTGGGTCCGCTGGGACTGGCCTTCCCGTACGTTCTGTGATTAGGTGTGTTTAATTACAACATAAACAACAGCATTCCAGATTAGTTGTAACAGCATGCAGTAATATTCCCATTAACCCAACACAACAAGGTTCCAACAGTTGAACAGCAAGCATAACACATGCATATATTGAATGACAGTGGATATTCCAACAGCATGCATGGATGATTGGTAGCAACAGGCCACCATGATTGTGGTGTTTGAACAGGGCACATGCATCAAAGTGAATGCAAATATTTATAGAATAGGACATATGTCCCAACAAATATTTGAGATTACACATACCCACTGAGGTATGGAATTGCATGGTTTATGCACATACAGTAGGGTATAGAAAGAAACCTCAATTAACAAGTACTTTTAGTCTACACTACATTCCTAGTGACTGCAAGTGTATATCCCCTACATGTATTATTACACTTGCCAACATGCATTAGGTTGTGTATTGGGTTTGGCTAGTTCAATATATACCTGACCTATATCTGACATACTAACTGTCCAAGATGCAGATGTTACTGCTACATATTTCTTGATTTCATTTATATTTCTTTATCTACATATCTGGATGTTTTCACATGACATTTTCACTTCAATTTGTACAGAACCCTGCATTTCTTGAAGCACACTCACATTTCTGGGGAACAAATTAACATGCTACTCGTGTGCCAGATTTACCTATGCATGCCAGCCAGTAACTGACTGTTGAGGACTGTATATATGCTTCACAGCTACTAGCACTTCCATCAACCACTTTAGATGAGACTGCACAACTCTGGGTTGCCAGCACTTATTAAAACAGTACTATTTGTATAATGCAAGGGTACAACAACATTTCAAAGTAAGTGACACAGACACACTCCGGGTTTTATACCTTTATTAATTACATTACACACTTTTCCACAGGCTTGCTCCTTTATTTGATATAACAGTGCATATGAAAGACATATTCAAGACATATTATACCTTTATTAATAGGTTAGAACACTCTTTTTCAGGTTCATTCACTTATTTTATATGACAGTACCTGCAGAGATATTATTCTGGACATATTTTACCTTTCTTAATAGGTTACTACACTCTTTTTTTCTGGCACTCTGACTTTTTTATATGACAGTACATGCAGAGGACTTATTCAGGGCATTTTATGGCTATATTATTGGACTACAACACTTTCTTTCATGCTCTCTCCCCTATTTTATATAACAATACATGCAGAATAATCACTAACTTGCCTGATGGCGCAGCCTTAGCAGCCTATCTGCATAGGCTTGCTGATTCACAGCACGGTCAGCTACAGCTGTGAAGTAAATGAAGGGATATTGAGACATCCCTATCCATTATACAGAATCAATTATCAATTCTTACATACTGCATTCCATGGCTACCTACTCAGTTGTGGGGCATCTTGCATCCCATGGGCCTCCTGTATCCATTGGTTCAGGTGGTCCTGCTTCCGTCTCTTCAGTTCTGAATGGTGGTGACGGACCTGCTCACCAGTCCGAGGAACGCCTGTGACACTGGTGAGGTCATGAGCTAACCTGTTCCAAGCCTCTGCCTTGTACTCCATCCCTTGGAACTGGCCCTGCAGGAGTCTTGACTCATGACGGTGGACAAGAAGCCAAACCATGTATTTCAACTCCTCGATGCCCCAACGTTGCACTCGGAAGCATGTACCCTCTCCAGCACCAGCCAGTCTAACTGCAGATGTGAGCTACAATCAGTTATGGTGAGTATTCCTGCCTATGGGGCTTAAATATGCCGCATTTCCCCGCACTTTTTTGTGATTGGCCATTTTTGAAAATTCTCGGCTGACTGCAGACCTGCTTAGTAATGGTTAATCTACCATTTCTAAATATATGTATGTTAACAGTGGTTGGTTCTCCTAAGCTGTCATGGCTTAGTGGTTCAGTGCTTTGATTATGGTGCACAGAGTCCAGGGTTCGAACATTGCCATTCCTTTTATTTTAATACTGTCCAGACAGGCTAGGGGGTGTGGCAGTGTTTAAGCAACTTTGCTCTACGTTGCTCCATGTTGCCCTACGGTGCCCTGGTTGGCACGGCGCACACGTCCGCAAAAAACAGATTGCACTGGTTAAAGCGCTATTTAGCTATTGGCACCTCTATTGTGCTTGGTACAGGGCTATTTAACTATGGGCAACTCTATTGTGCTGGGTAAAGCGCTATTTAACTATGGGCAACTCTATTGTGCTGGGTAAAGTGCTGCTTAACTGTGGGCAATTATATATCAGGATCCTTTAAAAATATATATTTTCTTCACTGATACATAAGCCATTTCACTGCTTTTTACTAATATTTTAATCATATATGTCAGGTATTATTTCATATACTGATTTAAAACATAAATAAGAAGGGGAGTGGTGGGACTCGAACCGTGAACGTCTCCTCTTTTTGCAAATGCTCTACCATTATGCTATTGCATGTGATTTGCATAAACATTTCTTTCTTATGCTCTTCCATGTCAGAATTGCTAACTGCAGCTAAGCAATGGGCACACCCGCTCACACCCGTGCAAATACGGGCAGCTATTTTGGAATTTAAAAAAAATAAAATTAATGTTTTAATTTTTATAACTGTGATGGGGGTTTACAATGTCAGGGAGTGTGGTGTTGGGTGCAAGGACATTTGAGTTGACTCGCTCTTGTGTGTTTTCATTTTACTTTATAAACCCTTGCAGGGGCGTGGACATTTAGACTGCTCGACAGTCAGACACGCCCCCTGCTTTCCTACACGGTCTGTGTAAGACTTACAGTTGAGTCAGCATGCCCTCATGAATATTCATGGCACGCTGATGTCATACCGTTCAACTGCAGCCTCCGAGTAAGACTTATTTAGTCTTACACGGAGGATTCGTGAATATGGGGGCCTCTGTATTTGTTTATTAATGGAACTGCCAGTTCTATACTTATATGTATATGGCAATAAAACTCTTGCAAATTATCTACTGAGCTGATATCTGTTTTGATGTTGTTATAAGTGAATTTCAACACTTCACCATTAAGCAATTTCATCATAAAGAAACACCTTGGTTGATACTATACAAACTGATGCAAAGAAATAAAACAGAAACACACTGGCATCCATTCACCTTTTTCAGATTGCCACTGTATCAATGCTATGAAATCAGAAAAGCTGGATGCTGCCTATGACACCTGTCTATGTTTTTTTGTTTTGGTCTGTTTGCCCCTGCTGCTGCTGATTACACCCCCCTTAGATAGTTTATCCATTCAACCCTATATCAATAGTTAAAATGGGAGTAATCATTTTGGCAGCCATCAGGGGTGGTTTGAGGGTTTTCCTTTTTGTGGCATTACTTTCCTGAACACACTTACTTCTACAAGGAATGCAGGCAGCACTCAGTGTCACCCATTCTACAGTGCCGGGATCATTAGCTGAATTCCAATTTCCTCGGTCACAGTCAAGGCTCATCCACTTTGCCCTACAGACCCAGGCTTGATATATGCCTGTTATTGTGGTGAGCAAGCATAAAAAAATATATATATTCTAGAGGAAAAGAAACAATACAATGGAAGGATCTAAAGTAAAAAAAAAAAAAACAATTCATACTAATTTCCAAATTATCCCTTCTACTAGATCAAGTCTGTCAGATGTCATAAGAAGTTAAACCATCAAGGTTCTTGAAAAGAGAGAAACCATACAGTGAGTGCATTCAAAAGTTATTCCAGACAGACAGACCTAGATTTTTTTCAATCATGCCTCTACCACACACACACACACACACACACACACACACACATGCACACACATGCACACACACGCACACACACACACACACACACACACACACACACACACACACACACACACACATTTTAACACTGGAATTGCAACTAGTGTTCCATGTGTGTGACCTAACAGACTAACAGTGTTAAATATATCAGTTAGTACAACATGATATAGCTCAGTGCAACTACTCGTGCAGGTCTTGCTAGATACAGAATGAGTAACAACTCTGATGTGAAAGAAGATATTACTCTTATGGAGAAAGCAAGGCAATATGCAACAAGGGAGGATTGGCATAATGGTTAAAGTCTTCTCCTCAAAGACACAAAAAGCAGGGTTTGATTCTAATATCTGATTATTGGCTAGGCTTAAAATTACCCTTTGGGGAGGCTAGACTACTATTCACCTATGAACCCATGACCATACTCTGACCCTGCCTAGCAAAAGAAGAAAGCATGGACATAGGAAGGGCCTGCAAGTGCCACCGACCACTGATGTCAGAGCAGTTGCTGACCATTCATAAATAGTTCAGACTTACTGTTTGCAGGTCACTGATGCTGTGTACTAGTAACATTATATATTGATGTTGGCTAACACAGATAAATGTACTGTGATGCTGATTAATAATGGCTTGCACTGTGCTCCATGAGAGAATGAAAGTGAGGATGTGCAAGTGACACAAGAAGCAATACACCTTCTCTTGCTTGCATGTTTATTTTGTGTGTGTCTTTAAACTGATGAAGACACTACAGTGGTGATGAGAACAGAACAGATGCTGAGTACCCACAAAAAGAGGTGAACCCATAATGGCAATGCAACGTGGGTAACTGGAGGCTGCAAACATGATGTATATTGGTAAAACGGATTTGTTTTCATAGTGCTACAGAAAATTAGAACATGTATGTTGACAGACTGAAAAAGTACTTTGCTGCACATGATATATTATGTTAAACATGTTTATGTGCTTTTGAGTGCTATTGGAATGAAGCATAGAGCCTTCTGCATATTTTGAATGCCTGCTAACAAAGGGTTGAACAAGTAATTGAGGGTGATGCAGCCCTAGTTAACTGTGGAGTATTTCCATCTCCACAAGTGAAACTGAAACAAAGACGGTTGCAACTTACCTGGAAGAATTGTTCAAATAATAATTTGGTGTGTGAAATTCTACAGGAAGGAAATTAAAAAGTGATTGTCAATTGAGCCAGAGTTAGCACTTAAGCAGTGGGGATTATGATTTCAGTGGAAACTGCAGACTGAGACTCACTGGAGTTACAAGGTGCAGTAAAAATTGGTAATGTAAACAAAATGGTAGACGTCAAAATCTACAAATGCGAAAATGCGTTATCATTGTGGGCAGAGTTCATATCTTCCTACTCTGTGTAAATTCAAAAGTAAGGAGTGCAGACAGTTGATTAAGACAGGTCATTTAAAGAAAGTTTGTCATAACAGTAAGCAAAATGACGGACTGTGTCATCACAAAAAGAAAAATGTGCATACTGCTTTAGAAGTTTCTGATAATGATAGTGAAGATGCACTGGCAAGTCTAAGATAATATAATATGGGTGGAAAAGCAGGTGATTTGCTCACTGCAATGATAAATGGCCATGTAGTAAAAATGGAGTTAGATGCAGTGCCGGCTGTTTCAGTAATATGCCAGAATGACAATAAAGCCTTTTTCAGTAAAGAAAAGCTGAATCCATCATCCATCCACTACAAAACATGCAGTGATGAAACAAGCCACTTGCAGTGACACTGGAGACAGTTGAGTGTAATGGTCAAATCGAAGCATCAGGTTAATACATTATACAAAATGGTGGAACACCCTTATGGTACCATGATTTGCTAAGGAAACTTAGACTTGATTGGAAAGAGATTAAAAAAATGTTTGGGCATAGCCTGCTGTATTAAATGACTAAGGGAAAAAGATAAGCAGCAGTGGAAATGTTACCCCTTTATTTAAAGTCGCATCGGTACCCTTTAGCATACTAAGGATAAAATTATGCCTAAGGAGAATGTGTCTCCACTATTTTGCATGGCACTTCCAGAAACCAGCACTATCCATCCTCTGGTTGTATAGAAGATGGGCAAGCTGGAAGCAGATGGAATATTTTTGACAGAGGACAGGAGTCCATGGGTAACCCCCGTCATCCCACAGTAAGAAAAAAAGAATGGCAAAGTCATATTCTGGGGGGAATTTAAAATCACAATTAACCAAGTATTGCAAGCTGTACAGTTTTGCTGGTATGTCAGGTGAGCAACTCTTTTTAAAAGTATATTTAGCTCATACATACATTTAGATAAAGACAGAAAAAAATCAATGTGCTCCTAATAAACAATTATCATCAAGAGCCTCTATCATTACAAAAATGGTGATTGGGGTTGCCTCTGCTCCAAGGAAGCACCTGTACTCCATTGTTATCTTGATTTTATCATCAGCACTCGAGGTGTAGATGAATAGCACATAGAAAATCTCAAAGCACTTCTGTAAAGATTGGGGGAGAATGGGCTGAGAACAAGGTGACACAAATGTGAGTTCTTGAAGGCCAGTGTTGTGAGCTCATAGTAACTGCTTAAGAACTGCAGAAGTGCCAAAACAAAATTCAGGCTGTACTAAGGGTTCCATGTCCACAAAATGTTTCACAGCTTAGAGATCTCTTAGAGTCATACATAGTTACTAGGTATGCAGTCCTTATGCCATTAATGAGACCAGCCCATATTCTCAGTTGCCCCAAAGCAATACCTGGTTAAGGTAGTTGTTCAAAGTCACACAGTATGCAAACAAAGGCTGAAAGAATCAAACCCTGTGCCACAGAAAGTAAGCCAATAAGAACTCACAGCCTTAATCCTCTTTGCCAACTGCCAGACTTGGGCTTGTGAACTATTATGGCAAGTTTTTGCCAAATTTGGCAACTGTGTTGCATTGCTTAAAATAACTGTTACAAACTGTTCAGAACTGCTCATGGAAGTGAAATAAATAATGTTAGCAATCGTTTCCTGAGACCTTACGTTTGATCACATCTGATACAGTCCCGGTGCTTTATAACCCATCCCTTCAATTAAAGCTTTCACATAACACTTCCCCATATGACAGTGAAACAGTGTAATCACATGTGATGGAAGATGGCAGTACCTTCCCATATGACAGTAGACCAGTGATGTCACATGTGATAGAAGATGGCAGTACCTCCCCATATGACAGTGGAATAGTGATGTCACATGTGAGTTAAGATGGCAGCACCTCCCCATATGACAGTGGAACAGTGATGTCACATGTGATGGAAGATGGCAGTACCTCCACATATGACAGTGGAACAGTGATGTCACATGTGATGGAAGATGGCATTACCTCCACATATGACAGTGTAACAATGATGTCACATGTGATGAAAGATAGCAGTACCTCCCCATATGACAGTGGAACAGTGATGTCACATGTGATAGAAGATGGCAGTACCTCCCCATATGACAGTGGAATAGTGATGTCACATGTGAGTTAAGATGGCAGCACCTCCCCATATGACAGTGCAACAGTGATGTGACATGTGATGGAAGATGGCATTACCTCCCCATATGACAGTGGAACAGTGATGTCACATGTGATGGAAGATGGCAGTACCTCCACATATGACAGTGGAACAGTGATGTCACATGTGATGGAAGATGGCATTACCTCCACATATGACAGTGTAACAATGATGTCACATGTGATGAAAGATAGCAGTACCTCCCCATATGACAGTGGAACAGTGATGTCACATGTGATGGAAGATGGCACTAAGAGGCTTATTGCATTTGCTTCATGATGCTCATCTGTAGCTCAGAACAATTGCACTAAAACTGACAAAGGAGCATTAAGTATTGGATGGAGTGTCAAGAGGTTTAACAAGTACTTTGTGGGAAAGAATTTCAGCTTGTTACGTATTACCAGCCACTGATCTCCATGTTTGTTCAAAAAATAGGATTCTTAACATCAGCAACCCAGATGTAATAAATGGATGTTGTTTTGAGTTGGCACCAGTATCAAACTAAGTAATATGTATTACATGTTATACAAATTCCAGTGGTTTGTTTCATTTACTGTTAGGGATGTTGAGTGACAAACATGAAGAAAAAGCATTGCATATGTTCTCCTTAAGTCAAATTGATGACCTGCCGGTTACAGCAGGCAAGGTAAAAACAGACACCATTTTATCTCATATGGCAGCAAAAAATGTTTGGACTGCCAGTCAAAAAATTCTATTAGCTGAGTATTAGGTAAAAAGATATTAACTTGCCTTAAATGATGTGTGGATTAAAGAACATCACAACCACTGTAGTATACCATAGAGTGTATCATCAGTGACGTATTGAAGTAGTGAAAATGAAGGCTCTCCCTTGAAGTTATGTGTGGGGGCTGAGAATCTATCAAGAGATGTAACAGTTGGCAATAAGATTTAATGGTCCATAGAAAGTCAATAATGAGGAAGAATATGGTCCATATAACCTGTCGGGGTACTGTATGTCACCACAGCAGCTAATTCATGTGTTTTTTTTTTTTTTTTTTTGCTGGGCCTTCTTTAGTGGCAGCATTTTTATTGACAGTTGATCCATGATAACTTCATAGGTAAGTACTAAGGTAGTTGCCTTTGTGGGCTATTTTAAGCCTAGTCAATTTCCTTTTTGAAAGTGAAAATCAAACCCTGTGCTTTGTGTTTGTGAGGTCAACACCTTAATCATTATACTAATTCCAACCCCCATGTAAAACGGCCTGAGAACTTTGTCATAAACTCTGCTTCTTCTGGTCATGAAAACGATGTATGAGGTAAGTCTGAACAATTTTGTAGATCAGTACTCCACCCTATTTAACAAATGTTAAATAAATAAATCCTTAATTTTATCAGTACTATCAACAGAAGCAGGAATAATGACAAACTAGTATTAACTCTTTTCATAGATATATCTAAAGCATTTGACACTATATCCTTTCAAAATATTTTGTCTGAACTCTTCTATGTAAGTCTCTATCACTCTTAGGTACCTATCTAACAGGCAGCAAACAGTTAAATGGCAACAAAACCTCTCATCCTTTCAACCAATCACTAATGATGTGCCACAAGGATGTATATTAGGACCTCCTTTTTCAACAATTTTACAAACAAGATACATACTGCCATCCAGCGTGCTAGTGAAGTTAAATATGCTGATGATTCCACCCTTACATGTGTAGCCCCATTCATAGTCAAACTCCAGAAACTCAACTAAAACTTTCTCCAAAGTTGAGTCTTGGAAACAAAACTAATGCTCTTTAGCTCTAAACATTATCTCAGCCAATCATTTACTATAACTTCATCCAATAACACCAAAACTGAGACAGTAACCCAGACCAAGCTATTAGGCATCATGATTGATGATGAACTTAGATAAGACCCATCATGCATTGCAAGTCACATCAGTAACTTGGCTTCCTCTATAAGGCTAAACAATACCTTATTGACTGTGCAAGAAAAGCATTGGCCTCAACCTACTTACTTCCATAACTCCCACTGCATATACTTCTTCTAGATTTGTAAACTTAAATATTATACAGAAAGCCAAACTCTCCTCTGGTTACAGTAAAGCAGCTACGTTTTCTGACAAACATATATCTAGATCGCATCATTGTGAGGCCCAGAAGTAACTGAAATGGCTTGAAGTACCCAACTATCTAACTTACACACAACTAATTACTGCATATAATTTTATTCATTCTCCAGTAAAATACTCAGCACTAAAATATACCCTGCAGCCCTACAGGGTCCTACAGTCAAGTGAAAAATTATTTCTTATCATAAATAAGCCAAACAACTTAAACAAGAGTCAATGTACTCTCACTACATCTCTAAACTCTGGGATGCCATCCCAACAGAACTAAATGGACTAAAAAAATCTTCATTTTTAAGCCTTTGCCTAAAGCCTAAATCTGGGCCCCTCCAGGTTGTGCTCATACTCCTCAGCTGGGTGAGACTTCACTCATCTTCAGCTCTTACTGCATTACCCTTCTATACTTTGAGTTCTCTTCCCAAGCTGAAATGCCTCTACCATTTCTCCAAACTAACTCTAAAGACTAGCCATGCACTCGCCTATGAACCTATGAAACTATATATAATTATTCACTCATAATCCATCCATATTACCAACACTAACCAGCCCTCATCTGCACTATATCTAGAAGTCATCATTTATAAAGTTTATAACTCCTGTGTAAAACATATCTTTCTCTCCAAGCTAACCCTTTTGCTATTTTGCATACATCACACCTCATATGTTACTTTGTACTTATATGCCAAGTTTCTCTATCCCCTATCCTATATCGTGGATAGCCCATCTGTCTAATTTTCATGCATATCTTTGCCTCTGATGAAATACACTTGGTTCGCTATAAACTGAGACTTGCAATATGACAATCATCTCTCAAGGACCGTTTTTCTTTACTGAAATGTACTTCGAGCATTATTGCCTCTTTAAATGTTCTTGTGTATACTACACATTTTACCATTTGTAAATGTAGTTCCACAGCATCTGGTAAGTGATAATGAAATGTATTTTTATGGCTAGCTGGCTTCTAAACATTCTTTCATAAAAATGGCATTTGACATACTAAGTCTGACCCTGACCATGCTGCAACTAATGGGCTTGCTGAGAGGTTAATACAAAGCCTTTAACAAGCACTTTGAGCCCCCCCCCCCCCCGTCCAAAAAAAAAAAAGTTATCCAGTTACTTGCTTGCATGGTAAAATGCAGTTCATGCTACAACTAATCAGCTCCCAGACATTACTCATACATTTTGTTTTGGAGTAGGCTTGTTGCCAGACCTTCAACTGACTGTCCAAGATGGCAGCTGACTCAAAACTAAAGAGCAACTGTGGTGGCACAAAGGGATAAAGTCCTGACTATATCCCAGTCAACTTGAGACAGGGAAGGGATGGGTGTGCCCATCTGAGGGGAAGGTGGATGGTTACATGGGTATTCATAGGTTCATAGGTTCATACTAGGCTATTTGCCCTAGGGCATTTATAAGCCTAGCCAGAGTATGTTTGGCTTTCGCCACCCATTTTAAATTAATTTTGCTATGCCCTTTTTTGAGGTTAGTATACTGTGCATCTGTCTAACAATGACACAGAAGTGATACCCGGGGTAAACCTACGATCTCCCATCCACTCATCAAGATTCCTCTTGAAGAGAGTCAGTGAGGGACTCTGCCTAACCTGGACTGGGATTTTATTCCAGAGTGAAGGGAGCCTCTGGGTTATGAATCTGTCCATCCAGCATGTCCTATTTATTTCAGTGCTGAGGTTCAAGTCTCTCAAGAGTGTAGCTCGATGGGATTTGGATTTTTTGAGGTGCAGCATGTCCCTTAATTCTGGGTTGGACATGGCTTTATACGTCAGGCACAGGTCGCCTCTGAGCAGGCGGTATGCCACTGAGTAGAGCTGGAGTTTCTTTAACCGGGCAGCATATGGCATCTGTTTGAGCCCTTTGATCCTCTTGGTGAGGTACTTTTGTGGTCTTTCCAGTTGCTGCAGGTGTTTGGTAAGGTACATCCCAAAAGGGGCATTGTACTCGATTATGGGCCTGATGAGGGATGAGTAAAGAGGCACGATGACCTCCCCTAATCTAGATGTGAATCCCTTCATGATTAGGTGGGCTATATAAAATGTTTTTCTAACCACTTTGGCCACATGGTTGTCAAATGAGAGATTGCTATCAACTTGGGTCCCCAGGTCCCTAATTACTTCTTCTGTACTTAATGGATTACCACCTATGTGGTAATTTGTGGGCACTTTGTTTTTGCCAAAGGGGATGACTATACACTTTTTGGCGTTTAGCTTGAGGCCATGGCTCTGGAACCAGTTGTCTGCTTCTAAGAGGCCCTTTTGGAGAATGCTTGTGTCGGCTGGAGAGTCGATTATGGCGCCCAGTTTGCAGTCATCTGCGAACTTGGTCAGCCACAGTCCTTCTGTGTTGGCCTGTACCTCCGAGAAATATATACCAAACAAGAGAGGTCCCAGGACTGAGCCTTGTGGGACGCCACTTGTAACTGGTTTGGAGTCTGACATGGCTCCAGCAATTCTAACCATGTGGGTTCTGTCCTTGAGCCAGTTTGCAACCCATCTAGTGACATAGGGGTTTATATTTAAGCTGGTGAGCTTATCTATAACGCCCGAGTGGGGTATTGTATCGAAGGCTTTTGCAAGGTCCAGGTAGGCTGTGTGGACCACCTTCCCTTCATCAATGGCCTTGGTGACTGTTTCAAAGAAGTCGACCAGGTTTAAGAGGCAGGATCTGCCCTTAACAAAGCCGAACTGGGTAGGATCCAGTGTCTGTAGGTCCCCAATATCTTTATTTATGAGGTCCACGATGATCGTTTCCATAGCTTTGCAGACCAAGTTAGTCAGGCTTATGGGGCGATAGTTTCCAGGGTCCATTGAGGCACCAACTTTGTGGAGAGGGACCACTGTTGCTGTACGCCACTCTTTGGGTACATATCCTGTAGTAAGGCTGAGATTGAACAGTAGTTTTATGTTTGGGTTTAGCTCTTCTTGGAGTTCATGTAGGACGCAGCCCGGGACACCGTCTGGTCCCATTGATGCTGTGTTTTTTGCTTTGGAGAGGGCGGCTCTTACTTGAGCATCTGAGATGTCAGGGGGGAAGCACTCTGCTGGGATAGATATTTGCCCTTTTGGTGGGAAGGGGGGGGGAGAAGTTTGCGCTGAACCTGTCAGCTAGGATGTTGGCAATGTCTGTGGGTTTGGTGTATTTTTTGTCATTTTGGACTAATTCTGAGCATATCTGGGAATTCCCACCCAGGTTCCTAACATAACTAAAGAAAGCCTTGTGATTATCCTTAGTGTCCTGTGCAATTTTCCTCTCGAAACTGGCCTTAGACGATTTTATGAGTGCCCTTAGTTTTTTGCTAATGCTGATCAGAGATGCCTTCCCTTTTTGGGATTTTGCTCTATCATGTAGTAGCTTCCTCCTTCTACTGTATAGTTTGTTTATGGCTGAGGTCCACCAGACAGGACGTCTGCCTTTGGAGGATTGGGTCTTGGTTTTATTTGGGATTGCATGATCTGTGCATTCCTGAAGGTGTTCATAGAATGCATTTATAAAGGATTCTGTGGTCTGGGCCATATTTTCCACAGGCCCGGGGGCTTTGAAGGATTCCACCTCGGTTTTGAGGAGTGTGAAATTTGCTTTAGAGAAGTTTTTCACTGTGGTTTTTTGGGCAGTGGGTGGGGTCGGGATGTGAATATCCAGTGAGATCAGTTTATGGTCTGATCTTACCAGTGAGGGATACACTTCTCATCTGGAGCATAGAGTCCCCATGTTGGTGATGATCAGGTCCAGTATGTTTTCCCCTCTTGTGGGAGTGGTAACAAGTTGTTCCATAGCATTTGAGTTTATGAATTCTAGGAACCTTTGGGCTAGGGTGTTGGAGCTAGAGTAATGCTCCCAGTCTATGTTTGGGTAGGTGAAGTCGCCCAATATAATGGTGTTTGGAGAGACCTTCATATTTTCCAGTGTTCTCAGGAAGGCCGAGTGGGGTTTCTGGGTTTGGGAGGGTGGTCTGTAGCAGGCTATAAACTGGAAGGCAGTTTTACCCACTGTTAGTTGCACATTGATAGTCTCTGATCCTTCGTGCTTTGCCACCAACCTGAAGGTGTGGGTATCTTTGATGAATATCGATACTCCCCCTCCTTTTGTGGTTCAGTCCAGCTGTGATCATTGATGGTGGCTGGATACTTTGTTTGAGGGGTGTACCCAAAGAGGGGTAAGGAGTTGGATACGGCTGAGTTGCTGTGGGCATGTGATGATATACTACATGCATCCATTGCATGTCTGCCCCTCAAGTGTTATCATAAAACTGTGATGGGAAGGACACAAGTGAGAAAGGCATAACCAAAATCCCTTCAATGGAGTGTTGATGGCTAGGATCCCCAGGATGTCCTTAGGTTCCATGATTGGCCCTAGCAGAATACAGAGAAAGTCAGGTGGGTTTGGAGTAGGTGGACCGACTCAGCATGGATGTGGTGTACTGGGTAGCAAGGACATAAGGGTTATAGGGGACACCCCCAAAAAGAATTAAACTGAAGAACACTAAAGAACACTACACATATCTACTGAAGAAATATTCCTTACCCAAAGTTAGAGAGGAGGTTGTGAATGGGTTCCTACTACAATTGCAAAGTAGTTGAGATCTATGTCTAACAAGTCTGAGGTGACCTCTGCTGCCATTTGATGGTGCCATGGTGATCAGCTGAGAGATTTAGGACTGAGTTTAACTGAGGCCCAGCCTAGCCTGCCTCTACTTATTGCTACTTATGTGCATAGTTCTTGTGCATCATCACCTCTCTGTCTTCCACAGCATCTTTAATTGTTCTTCAGTTTTATTTATTTATGTATTTATTTATTTATTTTTGGTGGGGGAGGGGCCATAAGCATAGAAAAAGTGAATCCTGAGGAGAAATGCAACCTATAAGCCTTTACAGACACTGACTGAGACTGTTTACATAGTCATTTCTTTTTTATTTATTTATTTATGTATTCATTCATTTTCTTATCTATCTGTAGAAATGAGAAAAACATACTTCTTATCTGGGGGGGGGGTGGTGAGGTTATTAAATACTAATTCTAATATTATGTATGTCTGGTCTGTAATCTACCATCAGTGTGCATAGCAAGTTGATGTGCTTTGATGTTGATTAACAATACCTTACACTCCACAGAAACAAATGAAAGTGAAGTAATGCCTGTAATGAGAATTAAAATGCAGTAGTTCTCTTGTCTGTTTCTTTGCATGTTTGTTCTTTTTGTTAGCACCTTTAAACTGATAAAGGCCCTATAAATATGTGTCCATGAAATGAATAGGACATTTATCCTATCCTCAGATCACTGAGGCCACTGACAGTGGGCCAACAAAGATTCAGTCTCACTGTTTGCTTTGCTTTGGTATCAGTAGTGATCATAACATAATAGGCATCATTAATACCAGCTTGCACTACAGATGAAGAACATTGACATGCTATAACTTGGGCACAGTTATTTGCTGGTGTCTTCAACCTCTATGCCTAATTCTTATACAGTGACAGATGGGTCCCCTACACATTACCGAAATGGCACTTCACCAACTTTCACATGACTGAGCTGCCAACACCAAGAGGACCTAACACCAGCCGCTCAGAACACCAACGGGAAACTGATAGTGAGTAACCCATTGGCCAACCCAACAAGTACTGAACAATGGCAGCAAACAAAACAAACCCACATGGGGGGGGGCCCTAACTAAATATACCAACTCTGAGATCACACTGCCATGGAGGTAAGGGGCAAAGGTCAACATTCTGGCCAAGCACTTCCTTACCATCAGTTTCCCATCTGTGTTTTGAGTTAACCTTTCCCTATTTTGCTTTCATCAAACCTCATATTTCACTTTGTACTTATATGTCAAGTTTCTCTATCCCCTATCCAGTCATCATGGATAGCCCATCTTTCTAATTTTCATGCATAGATTTGTGTCTGTAAACCATATGACAATCATCTCTCAAGGACCATTTTTCTTTACTAAAATGTACTCCTAGCATTATTACCACTTTAAATGTTATTCTGTATACTACATGTTTTACTGTTTGTAAATGTAGTTCCATAGCATTTGGTAAGTGATAATTAAATTTATTTTTATGGCTAGCTGGCTTCTAGAAATTCTTTTACAAAAATGGCATTTGACATACTTCGTCTGACCCTGACCATGTACAACTAATGGTCTTGCTGAGAGGTTAATACAAAGCCTTAAACAAGCACTTTGAGCAACCCCCCAAAAAAGTTGTCCAGTTACTTGCTTGCATGGTAAAATGCAGTTCATGCTACAACTAATCAGCTCCCAGACATTACTCATACTTTTTGTTTTGGAGTAGGCTTGTTGCCAGACCATCAACTGACTGTCCAAGACAGCAACTGACTCAAGACTAAAGAGCAACTGTGGTGGCACATTGTGATAAAACCCTGAGTACATCCCAGTCAGCGTGAGGCAGGGACAGGATGGGTGTGCCCATATGAGGGGAAGGTGGATGGTTACATGGGTATTCCAGATGTGATCATTGATAGAGGCTGGAAACTTTGTTTGAGGGGGTGTACCTAAAGAGGGGTAAGGAGTTGGGCACGGCCAAGTTGCTGTGGACATGTGATAATATGCAACACACACCCATTGCATGTCTGCCCCACAAGCATCATCATGAAACTGAGATGGGAGGGACAATAGTGGGAAAGAGATAACCAAAATTCAATGGGAAACTGATGGTGAGTAACCCATTGGCCAACTCAACAAGCACACAACAATGGTAGCAAACAAAACAAATCCACATGTGGGTTTCACTCCTCCACCCTCCTAACTAAATATACCAACTCTGAGATCACACTACCATGGAGGTAATGGGCAAAGAACCATGGGTCCCCTACACACAACCAAAATGCCACTTACCCAACTTGCACATGATCGAGCGGAGAACACCGAAAGGACAAAACACAGACCGCTCAGAATACCGATTGGTAGCCAACGGAAAGTAACTGCTCAGCCAGCATATCGACCTTTGCCCCTTACCTCCATGGTAGTGCAATCATGGAGTTGGAATATTTAGTTGGGGTGTGTGGGGGGGTGAAGCCCCCTACATGGGTCCATTGTCTTTGCTTTTGTTTTAGTGTTCTTGTCTGGTTGGCCAATCGGTCACTTACCGTTAATTCCCCGTCGATGTTCTGAGTGGTCGGTGTTTTGTCCTTTCAGTGTTCTCAGCTCAATCATGTGAAAGTCAGGTAAGTGTCATTTCTGTTATGTGTAAGGGACCTTTACAAACACATCTGCATTTAATGTGTGCTTGAGGTCACATGACTTGGTATGTGGCATCTCTATGGATCAGTACAACTGTGTGGACTCTGTGATGTATGCAGATTATGGTATTCTAATGTGTCTAATCTGTCTAAAAGATGTTGAAAACAATATCCTGCATGATGTACAATGGGCGGTATCTAAATAAAGGCAGCAGTTTTTGTCTGTACATGATTTAAATGTTTACATCAAGGTATCAAGGAGGCAGTAGTACAGAACCTACAACACAGACTTCTGCTACATGCAGGGCTATCGAAAGGTACACTGATGAAGGATCTGTATTGAATTAGCCGAAACTGGTCTGTCAAAAGAACCAAAATACTTTTATTAAAGTATTCTATGTTACAATAAGGTGCCTTGTATGCTGGTCCTTGTTTTTTGTTTGGGTTATCGAAAGGTGCACCAGATACTGGTAGGTACAAGCAATGACTCTGGTAACATTATAAAGGAGACCTCGCAAGGCTTGATCTATGGCCCATTACTGTTCTCCATTTGTATAAATGACTTGCGTTGGGTTTGGTTGTTTGACAGAAAGTCTGATTATTAAACTCATGCTATCATAGTTTTATCTTGTTTTATGAGTAGATATGTCTGACCGAGGTTCCTTTTCCCTCTTACAATTTGAGGAACCCTTCACTTTACTTGCCTTGCATTAAATTTCAGCCTTCTAATAAATTTCATAAAAAATGGATACAAATGTCCCATATATGGATGCCATTGGTATACCCGTGATGCTTAATCAGTGTGTATTATTTTACTGATACTTACTTCTCAATGAATGGGATATTATCTGATATGGTAACATCAGTACTCAGTACTAACTTTGTACTAATATGATAGGTTTGCAATTAATATTATCTTTGATAGTTTATGTTGTTTCTCTAAAATTATGCAACATGGAATTTGTAAATATTACATAGGGTGAGAAGGGTCTATATTACGAGAGCAAAAAGACGTTTACGCGAATACGTAAACGTCGAACTGTATAGCATTAAGTGGACTTAGAGTGAAAGTCGAAAACCATGAAAATGGAAATATCGAATTTCCATGGTTGGCCCGTCTGTGGATTAGCTGCGTAAGGTAAGTGTTGGATAGTTATGGAGCTTAGGATAGGGTGCGGGTTAAGGTAAGTGCTTAGATAAGTAATGTTTGTGTATATTTTCATAGGGGAAATGTGCGGTAGTTAAGGACCTTAGGGTTAGGGAGGGGTTAAGGATAGTGCCTAGGTAGTTTTGTATGTGGGGTTTAGTAGTGTTGGAGGTAGGGTTTTGTTAAATGTATGTATGTATGTGGATTATTTGTTTTGTTTGGGTGTATGTCTGTAAGGGACGTGTGCGGTAGTTACGGACCTTAGGGTTAGGGAGGGGTTAAGGAAAGTGCATAGTTAGCTGTGTATGTGGAGTTTAGTGTCAGGTTAGAAGTAGGGTTTTTTGCTTTACTTTAGGTTAGAAGTAGGGTTTGGTTAGTGTATACATGTGGTTTATTTAGTTTATTTGGGTAGGTAGTATATAGGTAGTGGTGGGGTTGGCCAACTAAGATAATTTGATTTTTTTTTTTCGCTGTTTAGTGCGTCCAGGATTTTTATGTTTCGCGGTATAGGGGTTGATATTTTGGTATTCGCTCATAGGGTTTTTTGCTTTCATAATATAGACCCGAGTGAGAAGAGGGGGTCACAGTTATGTATTTAATTGATTTTTAACTTTTATTTGTTTAAAGCGATTAATTTATTCATGTTTAGATATGGCAACACAGATGTTGCTTTAGTAAGCTTTGACTTGTGTGGATTTCATACTTATTTCTTTATGATTTTAATAAGCATGTTCTTTACAGGTCAACGTCATGTCATTGAATGGCCACATTGTCAATCGTCATCACATCGACAATGCAGGCTGTCAGATCTCCCCATGCTAATTATACATACCAAGTCCAAGACTGCACTACAGTGGGGAAAGGGCAAGTTTCCTGATCCCTACCATAACGTGATCTCAGTCAGAACAATTAGATGGCCTGCATTGTAGATGAGATGCTGTTTGATAATGTGGCCATTCGAAGATATAACATAGACCTGTTCTTTAAATGGTTTATAATTCTCTCTCGCTCTCACTCTCTCTCTGTTTTTTTTTTTTTGCTTTTCATATTGTGTTTTTGTTGTGTTTTATTAAGTTTCCATGTTATATATTCTTTCATTTGAAACTTAGAAGGGGTTCAACAGTTTTATTGATTTTGCATTCTAGTTCAGCTAAATTTCTGTTCTTTGTGTTTTATGCCACATAGTTATTAGAGTTCTCTTACCATTAAAAGTAAAGGTACAAAATCAAATCCTAATGATTTTTATATAAACAGTATGTTAAATAATGTAGAAATAGCCATCAAAGTATAAGAACATATATGTAAATGTAAAAGATCTTCACTTGTCCCCATCCATTTGATTTGTATGTATGGCGGAAGAAAAGTTCCAAGTACTGCAATGCCTGAAAATATGACTTGACTCAGGAGGGCAAGACCACACTGATCTTTATATCAGACGGGTCACTAGTCAAAGACATTGTTCTAGTGAGTCCCGCAAACCCTTAAGCATATTCAAGTTGTGCATTTACGAAATAAAATAGACAAGAGCAAGACCATTAAAAAAAAATACCTTCTCTGTTTGGCTACCAGAACAGAAGTCTCCCAGTGACTATACAAGTCTTACACCCCACCCACTATATGAAAGCTGAGTGCCTCAAGCTGCATATAATGATGCATATGTTATATTTCCCAAGTACATACTGATCTGAACAGTGGATCTGTAAGCAAAGTAATTATTGCACAAGATAATTATGAATAGATACTACTAAAACCAACTAGATAGTAAGACATAAGCTTTATTAGGAAATCAAAAGTTATTTCTTACTATTTACTTGGTTCTACTAATGTTTAGTAATAATTTATTTATAAGGTTCCATCCATTCTGAGTTTGTGTGATAACTGCCATAGTCATTTTATGGTTGAAAGTTTTGTGGCCAAGCATTCATTGAAAGGGTCAGACAAATTTAAGATGAGGTTGTCAACATTTAAATTAGTTTACTTTCTTTATTTGATAATCTTCAGGTTAAAGTTGAATTTGAAGTTTATTTAAGTGATTAAACTAAGCATTATTGGAAAGGCATTAAGGAGTAAGCTAATAATACATCAAAGAAAATTTGAACAAACAACAAATCAACTATTACCAGGTCATAGAGATACATTCTGAGCTACCCCTTGAAAACGTCAGGCATTGGGATTGACCTGAACCAGTCACGTAAGAGATTCCATAAAAAGGGCTGCTGGTACCCAGTGGAGTGAACCCCTGAAGTATCAAGGCAAATTCTGAGAACCTAGTGTAATTCTAGAGATGATTTGCAAAAGGTGTGCACAGGGCACTACCAGCTTAGAAGTTCACTGAGATAAAAGGAATTCAGGTTACAATGGGCTAAATAAGCCAAGAATTCAGTTTTATAACTAATGTGAGTCTGAACAGTCAATAGATGCAGCCTCTGCAGTGATGGGATGGTGTCTAGGTGCCCGAGTTAGTAGCCTGGCAGCAGAGTTTTGCAACTGGTCAAGCTCAATGTTTTGTAGCCCTATGTAAAGTGAATTTGAAGTAGCCCAATCACAAAGAGAGCAAAGCAGGCCAGCCATGGGCACATGTCAGGTGGAATAAGATGTTTAATCAGTTTTCCTTAGGTGGTAGCAAGATGAAGTGACGACAGCAGGTCACTAAGAGTCCAAGACTGTGCACCTCAGAAACAAACTACAGCCTATATCCAGTCTAGATAATATGGGGCAATAAAACTGGGGCTGAAGCATTATGCATGGTAGCATGGGTGGTGAGCTTTAAATAATTAGCAATCATCTAGTTGTGGATACATTCTAAGTCTGAGACATAGAGTCTAGAGGGAAGGAGATGGGTAGCTACATATCATCAGCATAGGAATAGAAATACTTTTTAAATAACATCCCTAAGTAGAAGCATGCATATGGTCATGGCCATCTAATAGTAACCAAGCTGGACAACAAGTCATTTGGAGTCCAGGTTCCATGGTACGCCCAGCAGAAACAGTGGATAACCCTGCTTACTTCATTTCTGAATGTCATAGATAGATGATCCAAACTTTCACAGCAGTTTCATAATCACAAAGATCACAGTAGTCTTTGCAGTGGTAAACAAATCCTGCCATTCAAGCCAGTCAAAGGCTTCCACATTATCTAATACAACTGTTGTACAGTGGACAGATTTCTGATTCCTTGTCTGCTAAACACTTTGTGCAGTTTATTTTTTCATATTATTTTAGGTCTGTTTACTGGTAAAAACAACATTATGTTGCATTAACTGATTTAGTGCCAATAATTTATGGATAAATAACTCATAAAGCTGTAAATATCTGACAGTGGGTATTAAGTAACAAAGTTGGGCAGTACAGTTTATAAGAAGGTAGGACATTTACTTTGTTTTCTTATAAGGTCAAACAAGATATGCTTCTTCAGCCTATAATAATTATCTGTGTGTATAAAAATATTAGTAACTTTAAATAAACATTTCTAGCGCAAGAAAGCAGTAATTTACAAGCATATGCCAAATTACTAAGCTAGATTCCAAAACAATTGACTGTCATTAATAAGAATATGTCTGAGACTAGTAAGTGACCATTAAGCCCAGGCTTGAAGTTCAGTAAGGACACGTGTAACATAATGTTTTTTGGTAAACCATTTATCAAGAAACAAGCTTTTTAACATCCTTTGTCTCACTGAGGTTGACAACTACAAAGATATTGGTATTATCATGAAAAGTGATTTGAATTTTGACCTTCACATCCAGTCTATTTGTTGAAGGGCAATATGTCAAATGGGAGTGATATTTAAAAAAAAAAGTCATGACTAGGGACATCAAGAGATTGTTGATATTACGCAAAGAATATGTATTTTGTATTTATAATGCATCATAATTGAATAAATTAGAGTCAGTATAAAATTGCAATATCACTAAGAAAATGTTCCACGTTCACGACTTGAGCTATAAGAACATGCATTTCAACCTAAAGTTATAAACTTTACATTGTATATATATTTGGGGTATATTAACACATTTAATCCCTCCAGTAGTGTAATTGTGCAGTCACTTTTAGATTTAGAGGTGCGTATTAGAATAAAAACCAACAAGCATCATAATTTAACATTGTGTACACAATTTGCTGTAAAAACATAAAAAGATATTAATCTGAAACCACACAAAAGACCAGTGAAAACAGCTCTACTTTCCAAAATAAGAATTTAATAAAAACCTTTTAGTTGTCTCTCCTCTCCTAGCGCCTCGGCTGCAAGCCTTTACAGAGTAAAAAAGATATTAAATTAAACAAAGAATTGCACAACCTATGAATAAATTAACAGCACAAGTTAGGCAAGTAATTTAATATTATTTAAGAAACTCCTAGATGAATGGGCTGGTGACTGGGTTTATGATCCTACCGTTTCAGAGATAGTATGCCTTGATCGCCCAATGGCCTGAACACTTAATTGTACTCATGAACTTACTTATGAATGTAAGACACTGCACGCACATTGTGGGCAGTGCAAAGTATTTACTTACAAATCTAAGCCACTGCACATGCATTGTGGGCAGTGCAGAGTATTTACTTACGAATCTAAGCCACTGCACAGGCATTGTGGGCAGTGCAGAGTATTTACTTAAGAATGTAAGATGCCGCACCATCGCTGTGGGCAATATAGAATATTTGCTTATGAATGTGAGATGCTGCACAGTCACTGTGGGCAGTGCAGAGTGTTTACCTATTAATTTAAGCCACTGCACAGTCATTGTGGGCAGTGCAAAGTATTTACTTATTAATGTAAGATGGTGCACAGTCGTGGACTGTGCAGAGTATTTACTTAAGAATGTAAGATGCTGCACCACAATATAGAGTATTTATTTATGAATGTGAGATGCCGCATAGTCACTGTGGGCAGTACAGAGTGTTTACTTATGAATGTGAGATGCTGCAGAGTCACTGTGGGCAGTGCAGAGTGTTTACTTATAAATGTGAGATGCTGCAGAGTCACTGTGGGCAGTGCAGAGTGTTTACTTATAAATGTGAGATGCTGCAGAGTCACTGTGGGCAGTACAGAGTGTTTACTTATGAATGTGAGATGCTGCACAGTCACTGTGGGCAGTGCAGAGTGTTTACTTATAAATGTGAGATGCTGCAGAGTCATTGTGGGCAGTGCAGTGTATTTACTTATGAATGTGAAGTGTTTGCACAGTCACTGTGGGCTGTGCAGAGTGTTTACTTATGAATGTGAGATGCTGCACAGTCACTGTGGGCAGTGCAGAGTATCGGGCAGTTGCAAAGGGTATGTTACAGGCAATGTATGCAAACAAGTGAAAGAATGTTTTACTAATAACAAGTGCATAAGAAAATACAGACAACACCAATGTTGTGGATATGAAGTGATATGAAAAATGTAAAGAATAGATAACAGTCTCAGGCAATGGGAAATCTTCGTAAAATAGCAATAAGACTAATAATGTCCAAAATGCTGCAGAAGCAACTTATTGAAATAACCAATGGGAAATGAGCTGGTTTCAAACCATGAATGCATTAGCAGAGAAGATTCAAAACTAAATTTATTATGCCAGATTAACATACCATCGGACAAGAATGTTCTTCTGAAGTATGTGCTGCTATAATTATCTGAAATTAATCTCATATTTGACGTTTATGGTACTGTGTACAGCAAATAATGTTTACTTGTAATAACTGATGGGCACTTAGGGTGCCTCATTGTGGAGATTCTCATATCTGTATCAGTTACTCCACCACACCTCTGAACCAGTAGACAATGAAAATTGGTACAGATGCCCTTGAAAGGTTACTACATTAAGCAAAAAATCTGGACATCTAATTAACATGAAATTTGAATACCAAATAGCACATAATTCTTCCTTCTTCTGGTAGGAATGTGGGATATTACTCAAACATGTTTAAAAACAGACTAACAAAATGATGGAAAGATATAAATAAGCACATTATCAAAGAGACAGTGTAAAATCTGTAGACTTTAATAGACTGTATTCCACAATTTTACCACAGAATGTTGTTTATTTTTGCTTTTGAAAAAAGGAGGATGTAAAGTGTGTGTCTGCTTTCTTTAAAATATTGTTGCCATTAATACATTGGTCATTTAGTTTGGTTTACAGTGTACTAAAAGAGCTACAAAACCCATGTGCAATGAGTATGCTTTGGAAAATTGTATGAAGGGGTAAATATAGCCTGAGAATAGGAACATACCTCAAAAATGCATACAACACATGGATGGTGAATCAGACCTGAAAATAGTAATGTTGATCCAAAATACAGACAGTTGAAAGGTTTGTCCTGCACTGTTAGCAGACCTGCACAAGATCATTGCACTATTTGTAAAGTCAAACACTAGAAGAGTCAGTAATGACCATACATTTAGTGGTTCAAAATACAAAACAATTCTCTGAAATACAGGAAAGAAGAACACGTGCTGGCACCATTATTGTCAAAAGTCAGTATCATTGTTGAGAGATTTAATCCCAGCATAGGGAAAGTGATAAGATTTGCCAGTCTTAGAATATGCCGCAGAGGGAGGGAGAACACCAGCAAGATTCAGCTTTATATCAGAAAACTGAAATAACTTTCCATCTGTAACTGAGATGTGCAACATTCTACATGAAAGTATATGGTAAATAGAATTAGGACAGTAATCAAAACATGAAAACATGTTTCTGATCTGAAGAGACAAGCCAGTGAGCACACATTCAAAAAAGGGCAATTCATTTTAATACATAATGAGGGACAAAATGAAAATCCATCCTTGTTCAACCCTGAGCTTCTTGTACAAGGCATCAAAGGTCCCATGATAACTAGAAACCAGAGAAATTCCTGAACAAAACATATTATATAACAAACCTTATTATGCTGTTTTTCCTGATTTTGACCATTCAACCAGTAAATGAGACATTTTACCCATAAGTGGTCATACTGCTAGAGACAACTCTGGCTTCAATAGATAACTGCTTATGTCCCAGAAGATCACAGAGAGCTATTTACAAAAAAAGCTGCCTAATTAAAAAGATAATCTATGCAAGAGTAATCTATTTCATATTATAGTCAATGGCTATGAATGTATTCTACAAAATGAATTGTTCTCTTTAAACCTGCTACAGTCTCAAGTATATTCCTCAATGCCTGCAAAAAATCTGACTTTTTAAAGTGTTTCTGCTACCATCTGTGTTTACCATTCTTACAATGTTAAACCTCCAATGCTAAAGGGTACTCCGGGTTGTAAATACGGTGCAGTAGGAAAGTGATAGTGTTTTATACATGGAACTAGATACAGATGTTGCTTCTTTTTACATTACTTTTTCCATTTGTCTAGCTTCTTAAACAGATCTTAATTTTATGTCAGGGGGCATTTCTCAATAACTCATTTTCATGTACCTACAGATTAACATTCAGCAATGTTTCAGTAGATCTCAAATATTTCTGTGTTAAGTATACATCATGTACATTTCTTAATTGTTTTAATCTTTATCAAATGGATGCGTTTCTTTCACCTTGACTATAATTACTGAATTGTAAACAGAATATTATGCATGATAGAATGATGTAGTACAGGCTTTAGTTCAGACAAATACAGCATTGTCTGTGGAAGCGGTGGAGACAATATTATTTTTTTTCTGGCAAGTTCTGTTTGATTTCTAAGTATGTATGCAGTTCTCTGAAGTACGCTAGATGAACTTGTTTTCAGGTTAGAACAGACAATGAAAGACAGTCAATCTGAAAAAAATAATAATACTGTTTGGTATCTCTACATGTTAAAATAGTAATCACTTTTTAACAGAATCCCCAAAACACTGTGCTATTTTGTTGCCCTAGTCCTTGAATGAAATTATTGCCTAATTCAGCTACTATTAAAAAGCTAAAACCCAATACTGTGAGTCCTGTCACTTGTAAGATCAAATTTAGAAGGTCATTATTACATTTTTAAAATGTTATTATTCTTTTTTGGTGGGGGTTCGCATTAAATATTTCCCCACATTCGCACTTGTAATGGCACACTTCTAAGAATGGCAGTTACAGTTCTTTTAATTTTAATAGACATGTGCGTGTGTGTGTGCGTGTGTGTGTGTGTGTGTGTGTGTGTGTGTGTGTGTGTGTGTGTGTGTGTGTGTGTGCGTGGTGTGTTTATGTGTGTGTGTGTGTCTGTGTGTGTGTGTATATGTGTGTGTGTGTGTGTGTGTGTGTGTGTGTGTGTGTGTGTGTGTGTGTGTGTGTGTGTGTGTTTGTGCGTGCGTGGTGTGTTTATGTGTGTGTGTGTCTGTGTGTGTGTTTCTGTATCTTTATATATAGTATGGTATGATTTTAATGAAATTATAATGAAGATACTGTATAAAAAATGGTTATTCCTTGACTGTCTGTGATTTATGTTATGCTAACTTCAAAACAGTAGCCTTCACTAGTGCACCAAGGAACAGTACTAATGTGGCAGTTACCTGACTGTTGTGTATTCTCACTGTAATGTGCTAAACATGTATGTGTTCACATGAGTTGATCATTCAATGCCTGGCTTGGAAGTAGTCCAGGAACATTTTTCCCTGAGACTCTGGTTTAATTTATCCAAGTTTTTTGGTTTTCTAATACCAAGATGAAATGAACCCCATGATTAGAGTTCACAAAATTTATATTGTTTCACTCTTTCATGTTAGCCAAGAGTGCTCTTCTCAGTGCTCTCAATGTCCCCAAAATTGCCTCCTTCTGTAATTTAAGCAGGGCTACATGTACTGGTAGCATACCTATGTATGGATGTGAATTATTTTTTATTACACCTGCTGTTCCTACCAGTATTGGAACTGTCTGGGTATATTTCTTCCACGTTGCTCTCATTTTTGCTTGCATATCCTGGTATTTTATGACTTTGTGTCTCTCTGTATGCTGAACACTGTAAGCACTGCATGTAGCTATCAATTTCAATGATCAACTCTACTTTTGTCTTTTTCATGAACTACTGTATCTGTTTTTCTTGCATCTATTTTTGAGCTGTTGCTAATGGGTAATCCTGTGTGATATAAAGTTCATCATTTTCTATAGTGCTTTGTGTTTCATTTTTCTAAAGCCTCTCAGCTGCTTCTGTATTGTAGTGTTTGGACAATCCCCAATACAATAGTCAGAGGTGTGTCTGTCTCAACCAACACCCTGCGCTAGTAGACTGCAAAGTCATTCCTTCCCAGATAGAGAGGGCCAACATGCAGGATCACAACAAGATTTAGACAGATCCCTCTATGATACTAAAGGTGATGACAGGGCTGAAGGGGGAAATGGTGGTATGGGTGGACATTAGCAGTAAGCGTGAAGATTGGGTGAAGATAGATGAAGGCTGCCAGCCTAGCCAGATAGGATTTTATACCTAATTCTGTCATTTGTAAATATGAATGTTAAATTACAGACTTGTTTTCTTAACTGAAAGAAAATACTGTGAAATGTTGAAATACAAGCTTGTTTTCTTAAATGAAAGGATATGCTGTGAAATGTTGAACTTAAAACAATGTAGCAGCATTGCCCTCTGCTGTAAAGAAAGCTAAGGCAAGCATTTCTTGTCTGTCCTTTGAAGTTGAGATTATTTTACGTCTGTCCCTTTGAAGTTAGAATTTGGAGTTGATGAGTCTGGAGTGAAGCATCCTGCCTATTGTTTTAACTTAAGGAATAATTACTAGAGTTTACATATGGAATGGCTTTTATTGATGTAGTTTCCTGCAGGTGCAAGATAACAAGAATGTAGTATCTGTCAGCCTGGGAACCCCAGGAAAGTGTGAAATGATGCAATGGGAATCAGGACTGAAAATAGCAATTTAAACAGAGAGAAGGCATTAAGCATTTTTGTCTTCACCATTCAACTCACAGCACTGCCTGTTGTCATATGTAAATTATCTTAGACTTGTGTTTTCTTTAAGAAATAGCTAGGAACTAAAAAGCTTAGACTGTGTTTTTCTGTGATGTCAAAATGTTACTACTGTGTTATTTTAAGTATTTCTCTGTGATCTCTGAACTCTTGACTTGCACTGTATAGTAAGAAGTATTGTATTGTGTTTTTATTATTCATTATTAAATGTTTTAAAACCTTTCAACCGTGGCTGCTTTGTGTAGAGATAAGTTAAGCTCTAGAGTACATTGCATGCTTATATTGATCCTGTACCAAGTCACTCTAATAAGCCTTGAATATTTAGTCACACTTACCAATTGGATAATAATATTGCACAGTAATAATTGGACACACTTTTAAGGGCCTTTGAGTAGCTGATAATTATTAGCTGGATGGTGGCAGGATTTCTACCGTATAGTCTGGGTAAATGGGGCACAGCTGGAGAACCTGTGCCAGCCTTCCCCAGAAGTGTCTGATTGATTGTATAAACTCTTATCTCAAAGTGTGTGTGTGTGTGTCAGCTATTTGGCCAGGAACACGAAGCACTGGTTGGACAGAGAGTGTGCTGGAGATTTTAGCTTGCCTAGCTGGCTGAGATCTGGACCCTATAGCTGTGCCAGTGGGGAGTCTTATTGGGGACCTGGAGAGCAATTGAGCGACCAGCCCCAGACTGACTGTGATCTCTGTGTGCTCTTAAGGGAAATTGCACTTTACTGTGTGTATTTGTTATCCTTTCTTCATATATGATACGCCCTCTCTGGTGTTAGTGGTGAGGATTGAGGCTCATGATTGCTGGGCCAGGGCACGGGCATCACAGTAAGCACTTATGGAGACAAATTAAATTAATTAGTGACAATTAATTCATGCATTTATGCATTCATTCAGTACTAGAACATCCAAAACACTTGAAAAAAGAATCACTTATATGATATCCCTAATCTGATGGTTAGCATAATCGGCTAAAGGTATGAACTCCTAAAAAGTTGCTTTCAGTAGCCCAGGATTTGATTCTTTTGGTCTCCTCTATTTCATGAGGAATGGAAGAAAACAAATCAATCACATCCACTGAAATAAAGGTCAAGTTGTCCAAGTATAGACCAGAATGCAATTTTTTCAAGAGGTCCCATGAATCGTTCAGCACATTTTCACGCCTCATAGATAATTTTTTAAGTTTCGAATCAACAAATTTAGCTAAAGGGGCAGTTACTGAACCCTCAGCTGACACTATTGGCCTTAGGTGTGGGTTAAGTCTTTGTGGACTTTCGGGATACCAAATATGAATGGAACCCTGGGTCTTTCAATGTGTAAAAAATTGTATGTGTCAATGAGTCCTTCAATCAGTAAATCATTGAGACGTACTTGTATTTTCTTATATGCAATATTAACTTCATTTTGTGAAACTCTTACATACTGATTATCATCTTCCAAAATATCCATCATTTTCCCCCTCATATGTAATCTTGTCCATTAAAATAACACTCCTACCCTTATTAGGTTTCATGATTCTTACGTTTTTGTTGTTTCTACATTCCTCCAATATGTTTCTCACTTCCTAACTTAGGTTAGAAAACACTCTATTGTTACATAGAGCTTGCCTTAATTTACATTCCACCATAGTTTCAAAATGTCTTAGTTGTGGATATAAAGGCTGGTTAAAAATAATTTTCCTAACCAGGGCATTGTTTTGTGTGTTGGATCTTGTTTGACCATTAAAAATAATTCTAAATTATTTTTACGTATAAATAATTTAAAATCAGCCAACAACATAAAAACATCAGTCTTAGTCTTTGATGTAAATGTAAAACCCTTTAAAATAGGTTAAAATGGCCTTTCTGAATGTCAATGTTGCTATAATTAAAAATGTTAAAACCATTATAACTTAATTTAGGACCATCTTTCAGTATTCTAACTTTATGTTCTGTCTCTAATACCCTCCCTTCTGTGCTGCACAGGGATTGCATCTGTAGTTTACTGGACCTTTCTTATTCAACCTCTCCAACTGCCTGGGGGAAGGATACTCTAAAGGGTCCTGTGGGTTTAAATGAATATCATTTTGTTGCCCATTGTACTCCCTGTCGCCTATTCCATCCTTATTAAAATTATCATAGGCATTATACCTCTTAAATTGTTTAGGTTTGGGGTATTGCACATTCTCTTTATATTCACGGACATCCCTGTCTATTTTTTTCATCTTTCTAACATGCACATCTTTATATTTTAAATCAATATTCTTTAACAAATCGTGATATTTCACTTTTTCACTTTCTATAGTGAACATTAAGTCACTGATAATGTTATTGTTGGTATGCTCAACAAGCTCATAAATCGTATTCATTTCATTTTCATTATTTCTTATAATTTCTCTCATACTATCAAAACCACATTTGTCAAATGCTACTAAATGTTCTTTATGAAAGTCTGTAGCATTAACAACATTGTTAGGGTATTTACGCACCCTCAGACCCTTAGGAACTATATTCAAATGTAGACACTTTTTCAAATAGTCATTGCCCATCTCATACATTTTATATTTAGTTAACCAAGTGTCAAATTTCACAAGAGAGTTGACATGTGTCGTTATTGTTGTTGTATCAAGGGACATCAACCACAAAGGTAAATTTACAGCGTAAAATGTCTTTAAAAAGTCTCTTGGTACCTTGACTGCTGGTGGTGTTACTGTGCACAAGTCTGTTACCTGAAGTACAAGGCTGAACAGTCATTTCTCCTCCCCTCTCTCTTTCAGTTTGTTGAGTTCCAAAAATGTTGGGAAAGTCATCCAAACTGCTGTTACGATTGCCAACAGTAGTAATACCACACACAGCATTGTTGTTTACCTCCGTTTGCTCCTCATGGCTCATTCTGCCATTTTCATTCCGATTTACTTCCTGATTACCAGGCAAAACAAATTGTGACATCAGCAACAGCAACGATTGGCTAACAGGTGTGAGTAGTCCCACCAACTGCGTTAATTGACCAATGAGCTTTCGAATTTCACAAATGTCTCCTCCTTTCCTCCAGTCCTCTGGATGTGAATATGGCTGCCCTTCCATATCCACAAAATGAGACAAATAAATGAAAAAGCTGGAAAAAGTACCTCAATTCAAACCAATAACCAAAAAATAGGCACTGGAAGGTTCAACAGATAAAACTGCAAACTTTATTAGATACAAACTATGAGAACACAATAAAACGAACACCTTAACTGAATCACCACATTTTTCATCAGTACAACTTCATCAGATGAGCATACCAACTTCTGCCATCATTTTTATATAGTTCTTGATTAATCAATTAACAAAAATCCCAAGTTTAAAGCCACAATACAACATTGTTGAGTGCATGAGAATAAAATGCAGTAGATGAGAAAACCTTGTTTAGAAATATTTTAAAAAAATAATAAGTGCATACTGAACTTTGAGTACAAATAAAACTGTAAGGTGCACATAAAATATATAATGTTAAATGATACTCATAAAACTGAATGTCTTACAAGTAAATATACAGTTACATAAAATAAACAGCACCCTCTGCTGGTTCAAACCATTAAAAGTATAAAAGTATGCCTGAATAAAACTACCCATTATTTTCAAAGTTTGGCTGTCCTCAACTTTAAAACAGGCTTCAATGAAACCATGTCATTTAAACCAGGGTGTTTGTTAGCTTCCAGCTCCAACTGCCAGTACAACCCCGTCTATTCTAAATGTGTCTCAATGGCCACCTCTAGGGACAATAGACAGTGTCTCAATTTCAAAAAAATAAAAATCTGCTCTTATACAATTCAAGGTGTGTTTGTACAAAGCATTGTTTATATTCATCTTTCTTATGTCGCATCTGTGCTCATACATTCTCAATTTTAGTTTTCTTTCAGTTTTGCCTATATAAAATGCATTGCATTTGCCACACAAAGCTAAGTAAATGATACCCTGTGTGTTGCAGTTGGCAAAACCTATAATCTTAATAAACCTATTTCTAGATTTCAGATAGTATGTGTTACCAGTTTTAAGATAAGGACATTGAGCACAGATACCACATTTAAATGTAACCCTCTTGCCAGAATTGCAGCTGTTGGCCTTAGATGCACCATTTTCCAAAATATTCTTAATGTTATGACCCTGTCTGTAAATACATTTAAATGATTTGTAAAAAATGTACTGCAAATCAGAAGTACTAGCAAGTCTACACCATTCATCTTCTATGATGTTTCTGGCCATCCCAGCTTCCCCATCATAAGTAACAACCAAAGCACCATTGTGTATATTATCTGCCTTAACATCAGGTGCTTCAGTACTGCCAGGATCATGGGCATCACTGCCACAAATAGGGGAAAACCTAGTTTTTCTAGTGTCAAGTACCTCACAATACACTTCTGTGAGACGCTCCTCCGGGTATCCCCTAGCCCTGAACAAATACATGAGGAACTGACTTTCACTAACAAAATCATTGTCATCTGATGTCATCCTGCTGATACGCACAAACTGGCCCTTCACAACACACTTCTTCTGATAGTAAGTGTTTACACTGCTGTAGTGCAAATAAGAATTTGAAAAGGTCACCTTCCTATACACCCTGGTTTTAAAATGGCCATTGTTTTTGCTGATACAAATGTCTAAATATCTCATCACATCATGATTCATCACATATGTAAACCTTAGAAACTCAGTGGTATTTGATAAACAGTTAAAAAAGTCGAAAAATATGTCTTCAGGTTCTGTCCAAAACAAACATATGTCGTCCAAAAACAAGCATAAAAGTTCCAACAATTTCTAAAACCACAATTAAATACAGATTTCTTTTCTCAGTAGGATAGTATAATATTAGCATAAGTTGGGGCACTGTGGACCCCCATGGCAAAGCCTCTTAACTGTTTAAAATACTCACCTTCAAAAAATATAAAATTGTTTTTTTTAATTATATCCATTAAAATTAAGAAAGCATGGCAGTCATTGTGACTAATGTCAGTGCTGTCACTTAAAACTTCTTCCAACCATTCCAGACCTAATTCATGAGGAATGGAAGAAAACAAATCAATCACACCCACTGAAATAAAGGTCAAGTTGTCCAAGTATAGACCAGAATGCAATTTTTTCAAGAGGTCCCATGAATCTAACCCAAACTGCCTTTACTTTCATTGAGACCTGGCTAAACAAGGCACAGCTCCTGATGAACCCTAATAAAACAAAACTTCTCCTTTTCACACCCTATAATATCTCAGACGACTTCAGGATCAAGTTGTTACCCAAGCCAAATTGCTATAAATTACAATAGATGATAAGCTCTCCTTCAATCTACATATTCACAATGCTATCAAAAAACTGACTGCAAACTAGGAATGCTATATCGGCACAAAAATTTCATGAACCCAACCACCAAAACCACTCTAGCTTCTACTTATCTGCTTCCCTCTCTTCTCTATGGTGCTCACATACTGACAAACATTCAGACTTCCTTAAAAATTTGCTATTAATGCACAACACAACACACACCACTGTGCTGCTCTTAAACCCTCAACTGGTTAAAACTCCCTCCCCTCCTAGACCAACTACAACTTAATATGGCAGACAAATTTATATAAAAAACTGATAAATGCCCAGCTCTCAACTCATTCCTCCAAATCTACAAACCCACCAGAAATCTCCGTTCTGAAGACAAACAACTAGTAACCCTACACAGACCAATCAGAAAAGCTGGTCAATGTGTATATTCCTACACTGTAGCAAAACTCTGGAATGCCCTACCAAGCAGCATCAGGACAATTCTTCACCACAAAAATGTCAAACTCACACTGAAATAACATTTGCAAAACACCAATATCTGCCTCTGTTCCACATCAACATAGCAATCCCTATAACTTTCAACCTAGGTGCTTCACTTATTTTTCTTTATTTCTACAGACTTGCCACTAATCTTGCTAATGCACTTATCCAAACATTTACCTTCTCCTAATCGCTCCTTATCTTCATAAGATTTTCCTACAGTCTACCTAAAAACCCCAGCAGACTCCCCTTCTTGACTTGTACAAACTTTGTTATACTTGCTCTATCAGCCTCCTTCAAAATTGTAACCAGAGGAGCTACATGTATTAACCTTTATTCCTGTACTCTTTGATTGAAATGCATACTGCTGAGAGAATCTTCAACTGGCATTACGCCTTTAAAACCACTCATAATATGTAAACTACACTTCCTTTGAACTGTAATTATTACTGCATATCAATTTTGTAAAATCTCTTTATTGTTGTATAATTATTTTTCATCTTTGCAAAATGTTTTTCTATTTTCTATATTTATTTATATTTTCAAATTGTTGTACTTTGTGGAGATTTTCTCCTCAGGCCTCCGCTGAAAATGGGTTCCCGACCCAGTCAGACTTTCCCGATCAACAAATGTCAAATAAATAAATAAATAAATAAACTTGTGCAGATGTCATTGCAGAAGTATGGCATCAAATTGGGAAATTTAAGGAATGTCAATAATGTACAAGATTCTAAAAGGCCACACTTGCCATATTCCATCACCAGTGCATGTTATCAGGTGTGCACTCTGCCAATATGGCAGCATTTTGGTTAACAGCAAACTGTAATCTACACTGGTTGTATCTATGGCAGAAGCAGGCATGTGCAATCAAAAAGAAGGGACCACATTAAACAGATAAGACAAGCCACATGTAGAGGTCAAGGGAAACAGCTGTCTGTCTGTAACACTCCCATTGTTAAGAACAACAGTGTATGTCCCTGTGACAGGGTAAGTTCTATGTTATCACCATGAATGACAATGTATTGTCAACCAGAACACTGACATGACTGCATAAGAGCCACAACGTGAAGTGTGCAGCACAAAGGACATAGGGAAAGCATGACCGTGATATGGGTAAAACTACACAAATATGTGCATATAATTTCAACACTCCCAAAGTGTGGGAAACTATGCTGGAGTATGACATGAGTGGAACACACAGATATTACTTATGGTCAAGTCAAGCATCATGTCTGATCTGTTATGGATCCCATGGAAGGAGCCAGTCATTGCCCGTGCCATGTCCTGGAAGAATAGATTTATATGAAAAAGAATATATTTATTCTAGTTTGTGTTTTTGTCAACAGGTTTTGTATTTAGTGATGATTTGATTTTTGTTTGTAAGGGAGATTCATCATATGTTCCTGCTTTAAATCATGGACTTAAAAATAATATACTTGGTTTTGTTTTTAGCCATAATGCATATTTTACCATAATTAATTACGTGGATATCACTTTAGTTGGTAAACTGGGTGATTTTCTTAGCATTAAACTATATCAGAAACCTAATAGTACACTGGATTATGTGTGAGGCTCTAACTGTCTTCTCTTCCAAAAGGGGAATTTCCTAGAACCAAGAGATTGTGTTCTAAAAGTGAAGATTTTATAGCCTTGTAGATTGGTAGACATGTTTGTTGTTAGAAATTATAATAAACAAGATGATTTTTTTCTCCATGTTGACAGGTAGCTAAAACTGAGAGAAAATAGTTGTTGCATAAGTATAAATATATGTTTTAATACAGATTTTAATGACAATTTAAATTTTAGGAAATATAATTGTACAATTACAAAGAGACAGAGTGTATGTGTTCTGCAGTATGTTTTGTCTAGTGACATTGCGTCTATTATAAATAAGAACTGAAAAATTTTTCAGAATGATGCAAAGTTAAATATGTGATTTTTGTAATACTCCACTGTTTCATATTATAAGGGAAACAACAGAGTGGATTATCTTACAAGGAGTTATCGTGAGCATATTGTTTACAATCTGAACCATGCAGTACCTTCCCTGCAGTGATTGTACAATTTGTTCATTCATTTTTGAAAATTTGATGAATTTAATAATAAAGGAGTAGATGTTAGGGACAAATTTAGTTGTACAAGTTGTGCAGTAGTTTATACTATAAAGTGTCCTGTAATATGCTTTATGTAGAAGAGACTAAGCAAACATTAACAACTAGAACTAAAGCATTCTAAAGACTATATAATAATGCTTGAAAGAATTTGTAAGCAAGTCATTATAATGAACATCATAGACAAGAATCGATGAACTTAAAAAGTTACAGTTTTGGAACAGGTAATGCTGGAATTAAAATGTTAATAAAAAAAGAAGATGCATTATAAAGAGAATGTTTTTATATTGAAGTTTAATACAGTAGTGCCTTAGCACTTGAGTCAAATCTGTAATTGGAAGAACTTTCTTAATTAATCGGTTATGATGTCTTACTGTTCTACTATTTATTCTGTCTGTGTGTCTGTATTTTGTTTTTTTTATCCTTTGTGGTAGGCTATTTACCAAAGTGTCAGGAGAATAAACTGCTTCATCTGTGGAAAAGCGTTATTGTTTTTATATTTATTTTCCTAGCTGTTGATTATGCCCTGGAAGAAATCAATTATGTCTGTCATCTACATCTGGAATACATCACTATCAACACCACAAATCTGGCCCCTTAGGTCATGTGGTGGCAATGGATGAAGTTGTCATCATCACTCAACTAGTATGATTGCCTCAGATTGTCCTGGCCCATCATCATCATCATCATCATCATCATCATCATCATCATTATCAAAATTGTTTTCTCGCTGTCTTCTTCTGTCCTTGGAGTCTGAATCTGGTGGCAGTGGTCATATTCAGTGGCATCTTCATCTGAGGATGGGTGGACTGGCTCATGTTCTGGACTCTGCCAGAACAAAATGCAGTCAACCAGTTTACACATATGCAGACTCTGGAGGTACCCATGCACAGACTGTGTACATATTTTGAGCAATATCCATTCTGTCATTGTGATGACAACTTTTAAATATATGCAACCCTAACCTAATGCATGCCTTGCTGTGCTATATGTTAAAATGGGAAGCACAATACATGTCTATTGTAACAGTATCAGCAGCACTGCAAGCATAAAAAGTCATGAATAATGTAGACATCCTCACAGATCACATGAGAAACTATTGCTGCTGATGTGCTTCAGTTAAGAATTTAAGTTCTGGCAGTAGTACAGATGTGTTACAAACCTGTTCAATAATCTGGGGGCTATCATACATACTGTACATGCAGCAAGACACTGCAATGATATGCAACATGTCATTAGAATCCTTAAACACACCCACACACAGCAATGCATTACTACCTGTGGTTGATCAAACATGCTCAAGATCAGTGTATATAGTTTTATATGTGCCTAAGCTATGTGAATCAAACTAGGCCAAGGTTACAGCACAGTGACAACTGTCCCATGTCAGTTATATGATGGAATGTGTCCTGCACATGCAGTAGTATAATCTCAGTTGTAATGCACAATTGTAGTGATGTGCAGACGTGTGCTACATTCCCATTGGCATAACAATCTCATGTCATATGGATAGCTAACACAAGTTCTTGCTAGATGTTGGTATGTTGTTTAACATGCATGCACTAATCAAGGACATCTGTATGGCCTACTGATAATGAAAAGCCTGCAAGAATGGAATCTTTTTAAATAAATATGTCCACAAATTGACTGTAAACCCAAAAATACAACACAATGAGATCAAGTGAAACCAAAGTCTCTATCATGCTATGAGACTGCAGGACTAATACCAGGATAACACAGTCTGCATATGCCACACATGACAGCTACCCAAGTGAAACATGGCCATCATATGTATGAATATGAATAAATAAAGGGCACATCATGGGACACAAAGCAAACAAGTTAGTATTACCCAACACATATACTGTCATTTTAACGATACACTCTCCCACATACATTGTGGCATTAGTGGCACAATATCATAGGATAATGTGATAATGACACATAAAACCAATAAATAAACATCTACTTGAATGTGTAGTAATACACACAATTCCCCACTTCTAAGTGAATGGGACTACACCAATGTGTATGTAAATAAGTACACACTTGCACTGTGAATAGTGCAAATCCGGCACCACTTTAAATTCACATTGATAGTCAGATGTATTGTTCTCAGATTTCTACAATGTTCCTCAAGAACATAGCATAAACATGTGAAGCAGTAAATACATAAAATATGTTATTTATTAATTACATTATTACATACTGGACAAAGCTAAGTACAACAGCATGCCAACACTTTCAGTTCCATGCATGCAGGTGTTACTGACATATCTGTCAGCACATGAGAGCAACTGCATAGAGCAGATTGCAGTGCAGGGACTCACATTACAAGTACACACCGATTCAAGAAAATGGCAAGAAACACAAAATATTGAAAACTGAATGTGAACAACTACAGAAACACATATGACTGTGTGTGATAATTGCAAAACACAACCACAACACATTCATACGCATAGTTTACTATACCTGACAAAATGAGCTGATGAACACTCAGCCAAAAAATGAATATGCAGGGCATAAACACCATGAAGGTAAGAACATACCATTGCTGGACATATATCCTGTCAAGGGAATAATATTTATGCCAGTAAACTAGTGACACCATTGTTAACTATGTATACAGCAGGTCGACAGCAAGTAACAGCCCAGCACACACCTATAGCATGCATGCAATACAAACACATTACTCCCCTGCATATCATTGCTGGAGCCTTCCTGTGTCATGACAGAGTGCTCTTCAAACTATCTGCAGATATACAGAGCTGAGTATTTTTTCCTGGCACTTCAGAGTTGTGTACTGGTAATTGTTGTTTGACAAATTTTATATCATTGCTATCTGACTTCAGAGTTGTGCACTGTTATTTTTGCTTCACTGTATAGTTTTTCAGATCTCTGCTGAAGTTGTTGGTTTTCCCATACCCACCCACCCTATTCCTGTCTTGTTGTTTAAATTTGGAGGCTTTTGCAGTTGCCCGCCTGCACTGTAGATTTGATCTGGGACACTCCCTCAGTCCCATCTCTTTACCTCATTCTACCTAATAGACTCCTTCTGCACTTGGTTTTAGTCATCTTTAATTTAACTGCATTTGTTAACCTGTTTGGTCTAACATTGCTACATACTCAAGTGTGCTAGCTTGCACTGCATTTGAATTGTTTTTACTGCTGTTTTAGCTACTTTTCTGTATATGTATATATATATATATATATATATATATATATATATATATATATATATATATAGATATATATAGATATATATATAGATATATATATATATATATGGATAGATATATTAAAAAATAAATAAATAAATACCTCTCCTGTAACTAGTGTAGTCCAGATTCATATTTGCTGTATTCAGGACTGTATGCAAGCTTCTGAGCCCTCACAAGCTTTCTGTGTTGGAGGGAAAGCCTTCTAGCTTATCAGTGGGAGTGGTAAGCACTAGGTAACCTATCTCCCACATAAGGAGTGGTTCTGGCCCAGAAATTGTAGTTATTGGCCGTTTGGGCAGTTTTTCCATCTCTCTCAACCTTTTGATTTAAAAGCCCGCATTTGCACTTGTTTCCCCCCTTTCCTGTAACTAGTTTAGTCCAGATACAGATTCTTAGTTTTAGCACTTTAATTTGCTTATTCGTGATCAGCACTTGTTCAGAACTTGTAAGCACTAAATAACCTACTAATTACTACAGCACTCAACCTTCCTTATTACCTAGAGGAAAACAGTTTTGGTACTTACTTTCCTCACTTGCTTAGAGAAAAATAGCTCTTGTACTCACTTTCCTCACTTATCTAGAGAAAAATAGTATTTTATTCAGGCATGTCTAAGAGTCAGCTTCCAGTGTTCTCATAGGTTCATAGATTAGTACTAGACTAACTGCCCTGGTGGGCCATTTTAAGCCTAGCTAATTACCCCCTGTGAGAATCAAACCCTGCACCTTGTATCTGTAAGGTAAACACCTTAACCATTATGCCAGCCTCCCACCCTGTCTATCTGATGAATCTGGGAATCTTGGTGCAATGTAGAAATTGCCTCATGTACACGGACAACCCTCTCCTCCTACCACCCAACACTACAACCTGTGAGAGATGTACTTATCTAGCCAAACTGGAGGTAAAGCTCTTTCCAATCAAGACTGAACTTGACAGTCAAGAGGAGAAGGTAAACACTTGCACCAAACCACACTCATCACATAGTCTCACTAAATCTACACCACCAAAATCCACACATAATAACACAAAAACATTCGCGGAGGCTTTCAATAATAATCTGTCTAAGCAACAGAGACCTCCAAAGCAGAAACGCAAGCAACCTCCATCCCCCAACACAACCCAAATGACACATAGCCCGCAGACTCAGTGTGCCACTCAACCACAGCCAATAAGGCAAAACAAGGCACCCAACGCACTAGTCATAGGTGACTCTATAGTCAGGCACACTGATGTCCCCTCACCAGGCTAAACAAGGAGAAGGTTACTGTCAGCTGCCTGTCGGGTGCCAGGATCTGCCACATAACCCACGCACTCAGGTCACTCCACAACAAGTACAGATATGACTCTGTCATTGTCCATGTTGGTGTGAACGACCTGGGACGTACCACCCTGGACTACATGAAAAGAGACATGGAAGAGCTTTCTGATCTTGTAGCCCAGGAAGGTATGACCCTAGCCCTGAGTAGCATTCTGCCATCACCCAGAATGATGCCGCAGTACAAGAACAAAATGATTGACTTCAACAATTAGCTAAGCTTCTGGTGCCATTCTAAAGGGATCCAGTATCTGTCTGCCTGGGATGACATGGTGGACAGACCACGATGCTTTGCCAGAGATGGTGTGCACCTGTCTCCCCTGTGATTTCAGATACTGGCTAAGGTTCTTGCCACCCCTATAGTACCTTTTTTAGGCAAGGTTCAAATGACAAATTCATCACCGTAACAGGAATAGGCAAGCAAAAACTGAGGGTGATGCTAGTCAATGCTAGAAGTCTAAATCTCAAAATGCACTTACTCGATTTACTCCTTAAAATGGAGAACATTGATATCTGTGCAGTGACAGAGACCTGGTTCAAGGCTTCAGAGAGCACCCCTGCACTACCAGGCTATAACTCATACCACACTTTTCGGCCATGTAACCTGGACTGGAACACCAAAGGTGAAAGTGTGTCCATATTCATTAAGGATATCCACACCTCCAGGCTAGTTGCTCAGCATAATGCAGCCGGGATTATCAAAGTGCAACTAACTCTGGGCAAAACTGCAATCCAAATTGTAGCTTGCTACAGATCACCCACCATGCCCCAGGATTCCCACTCCTCTTTTCTTGATGTACTGGAAAATATTAAGGTTCAACCAAACATCCTAATAATGGGCGATTTCAACTACCCCACCATTAACTGGGAAAACTACTCATGTACCAACTCCTTTGCTCAACGCTTTCTGGAATTCATAAATGCCAATGCCCTGGCTCAACTTATCCACACCCCCACCAGGGGCAACAATATCCTAGATCTAGTCATTACCAACATGAGTGACCGATGTTCCACACCTGAAGTCAACACCTCATTGGTCCGATCCGACCATAAGCTAATTACCCTAGATATCCACATCCTGCCCCCACCCCCCATTAAGGAAACCATGTTAAAAAATTTCTCCAAAGCCAACTTCATGCTTCTTAAGACAGAAGTGGTGAACTTCATGACACCCATGCAGATAATACAGTTACGACTACTGAATCCTACACAATTGCACTTTATAAGCACTTACATGAGTGCATGGATCGTGCTATCCCAAACAGAACCAAGATGCTATCCTCCAAAAAAAGAAAGCCAATCTGGTGGTCCACTGCCATAAACAAACTGTACAACAGAAGGAAGAAACTGTTGCAAAAGAGAGTAAAATCCCATGAGTGGAACAGCTCCCTTGTCAGCCTCAGTAATAAGTGTGATCCCTGATAAAATCCTCCAAAGCTAGTTATGAAAACAAAATCACCACTGATTCTAAAGACAGCCACAAAGCATTCTATAGCTATGTCAAGAATTTCAATGGCAACACTCAGATCTGCTCTGAGTTAGAGCACAATGGCACTAAATATACAGACCCAACAGATATTGCCAACATCCTGGCAGATAGGTTTAGTGCTAACTTTACCCCCCTCTCACCCCCTAAAGAGCCCATCTCTATACCGGAAGAATGAAAAGTTCCTGTAATCACGGCTGCACAGGTAAAAACCACACTCTCCAAAGCCAAGAACACAGCATCCATGGGACCAGACAACATCCCAGGCTGCATTCTACACAAACTACAGAACGAACTGGCACCCCACTTAAGTACCATGTTCAGTCATAGCCTCACCTCAGGCTTTGTGCCTGCTGAATGGTGCACAGAGACGGTTATCCCACTCTTGAAGAGGGCAGCCACCACGGACCTTGGGAACTACCACTCCATTAGCCTGATGAGCCTAGTCTGCAAGGCCATGGAACGTATCATCATGGAACTTATAAACAAAGACATTAGTAATCCCCAAACTCTGGACCCCACCCAGTTCGGGTTTGTAAAAGGCAGATCATGTCTCCTAAACCTGATAGACTTCTTTGAAGCAGTCACCAAAGCCGTAGACAAGGGTAAGGTGATTAACACAGCCTATCTAGATCTTGCCAAGGCTTTTGATACCATCCCCCACTCTGGAATTATAGATAAACTCACTAAACTAGGTATAAATCCCTATGTCACAAGATGGGTTGCCAACTAGCTCACTGACAGAACCCACACTGTGAAAGTAGCAGACTCCAAATCCAACTTCAGACCAGTGACAAGTGGAGTACCACAGGGTTCAGTCCTGGGTCCTCTCCTGTTTGGTATCTACTTCTCTGAAGTACATGCTAACACAGAAGGTCTTTGGCTAATGAAGTTCACAGGTGACTGCAAACTAGGAGCCATAATCGAAACTCCTAACGATGTGGACATCCTACCAAAGGGCCTCACTGAGACAGATGCCTAGTGTCAAAGCCACGGCCTCAAGCTCAGTGCCAAAAAGTGCATTGTCATCCCCTTTGGTAAAAACTCTGTACCCATGAACTACAACATAGGCGGTAGTATACTTAACACCGAAAGTGTGATAAGAGACCTTGAGACACAGGTGGACAGTAGTCTCTCATTTGATAATCACATCACCACAGTAGTCAGGAAATCCTTCTGCATGGCACACCTCATCACAAAAGGTTTCTCATCCAGAAAAAAAGAGGTCAGGTCATTGTTCCCCTCTACTCATCACTCATTAGACCCAATATAGAGTACAATGCCCCTTTTGGTATGTACCTCACAAGACATCTACAACAACTGGAAAGGCCGCAGAAATACCTCACAAAGAGGATTAGCAGCCTCAAACAGATGGCCTACGCAGACCATCTCAAAAAACTCCAGCTTTACACCATCGCATATCGCCTACTCAGAGGTGATCTCTGCCTAACATACAAAGCTATGTCAAACCCAGAGCTGTTGGACATGCTCCACTTAAAGAAATCCCAATCCCTCCGAGCTACATGCTCTAGGGACCTAAACCTTGTCACCACAATAAACAGAACATGTCAGAGGGATAGATTCCTGTCCCAGAGACTTCCCATACTCTGGAATAAACTACCTATCTATATTAAACAAAGCTCCTCATTAGCACTCTTCAAGAAAAATCTTGATGATTGGATGGGAAATAGGAAATTCACCCTGGGGATCACCTCTCTGGCTCTGCTCGACAGTGACACAGGAAAAAAAATTTCTTGGGTGGCAAAAGCCAGGGTACCTTTTTGGCTGGGCTTGTATAGGCCCCATGGCCGATAGCCTAGTACCTACCTATGAACCTAAGAGGTGGTACATAACAATGGACCATCATTTAAGTTGTGTCATCAAAGTGAACTTGATATTACAAATGCCATTACTAATCATCAGACTGTAACCCGTATTGGAAAAGCTTTGCATGAGCTCAGCATGTATGTTACACATCAGAGTGACCAATCTGTGAAAACATCAGTAGTGCTGCATAGCAGTTACATCTGGCACTTTATCATGGTACTGCCACTGCATCTACCACAGCATGCGCTACACCTGCAGTTTCCTTCCACATCTTTCTTATGTGTATGTCATTTAGAGTCATAATCATGTGTGACTTTCCATTCATACCCACTTGTATGTCCCTTTTCTGACATGTGGCCTTATTGGCTCACCTTGCCCTACTGTTACTGTTGAAGTTGCTGCATGCTGTTTATCCCCATGTCCTACAGGGGCAACATATTCCTATGCATGTGAGTAGTTCATATATATATATATATATATATATATATATATATATATATATATATATATATATGTCATACGCCCCCATGTGAACTTCCTTCAGTTGTAGTACATCTCCCTATGCATACTCCAACAGGCATAGTCGTACACATACATTACATTGTTATATATAAACATTCACTACAATCATGTGGACAACATCCCTGGCCATTGACACTTTTTGTTGAGCATGCAACATACAGGTAGATTCACCATTGGCAGTGTGCCTTGTCTGCAATAGTCCATTAGCCATTACCTGTCAAACTCATCCACATGTATTCATTCCTTTTGTGCATAATCAGTTACATATCAAATATTTTTATGTTAATTACGTATGATGTTACCTATGGATAACTACTAGCTATGTTACTGTGATTATCACATGTGATGCTGTAATGGGGCACCACTGGGTGAAAGTCACTAGTTTCTATATACGTGTAGGCATGTGACTGGTCATGAATCAGCATGTCACCTAAGCTACAATGTACAGCTACAGTCTCCCTCTATATTGTAGCATTAAGCACAGTACCAGGGTGTGTTGCCAAAAGATTAATAATAAGACCTTCTACAGAACACACTATCTCACAATTAATAGCTTCATAAATCTATAGATTCATAGACAGCTACTAGACTAATGATGCAGGGGACCTTATAAAAGTGTAACCAAGTTTTCCCAAAAGAATAATGATGTCCTGTATCCATATAGGACAATGAGCACCAGGTGTTTGTAAGCTACCTTGGTCCACAAGGGGTATGGGTGCCAGGCCTGATGTAAATTAACTGTTCCCCATCCACTGGTCTAGGTTGTGCTTAATCTGGTTAATAGACGAACTCGGCTTCACATGGATGGGAATCCTGTTCCATAGCAGTGGCAGTCTCTGGAACACATAGCTCTATCTCCAGCATGTTCTGTTTAAGTCACAGACAAAATTCAGGGCCCTCAACCTTGTATTTCTGGTACTCTTTGACTTACGATTATGTAGGAGATTCATAAGTGTGAGGTTTATGGATGCCTTGTAAACCAGACATAGATCTCCCCTGACCAGAAAAAATTGACCCTTTTCTCTTGATGTACTCTTCTGCATCATCTGATGCTGGGTATTTTTATTGGTATATGGCTGCAATGAATTACTCCAAGGAAACAGAAAAAGTTGGCGATGGCATTGAACAATTCCATGTTAATCTGAATCTCCCTAAATGTTGCTGGGAAGTGGATGAATTCATACACTTTGTGGCACATAACTGCCAGGAACAGCCTTAGTATGTGTCTTGAGGCTGTCTATGACACATTAACAGCATCACCCATATGCCAATGGAATGTCCCAGAGGCTGATATACCCAGAGTCGGGCACACCTCTGTTTCTACCTGGACAGGGTTACCCCACAGATTGCATGAGAAAATGTGAGGTGCACACATTCTATATACAGTCTGCACCAACTCTCTATCTAATCTGCATTTATCGATTCTTTTTTTTCTGGTCAGACAGCTGGTTTCTCGAGCCTGGATCAACACTCTGCTGGTGATTTTCTAAGATATATTAGGAGATACTTATCTACTGTAGCATGTAAAACCTGACCTGCTGAAGCACATTCACTACAGCTTGCTATGTTTACAAATATACTGTGTATTTCACAGAACTAAGTCAGATTTAGATCAAATGTGTGCTATATTAGAGCTTGGACTTATGGTCTCTGCCAAGTGCTTTAATGAAAGCGTTGGCATACCACTCTGTCACATTTTAGTGTTGCTGGGTGCACACATTGTGTTTAAAAATACAGCTTGTGTATGCAGAGTCTGCAGTTACCCTACACTGAATAAATTATTTGTTTCACTTTACTTTTGGTACTTCTTGGAACTGCATCCAGCAGTACTTTTCTGATGTTTTCCTTTAGCACACAGCACTATCTACAATTTTCTTCCCAATGAAATCCTACAGATTTTTAAACATTTTCTCCTTTTTGCATAATCCTAGTAATGGTTAATACTGCATATTTCGATTGCTTGCCTGTTACATTGAACTCTATCCTTTGTTTTCACAGTAAAATATAAATAATATATTGAATTGCATGCATGTATATGTATGCATATATACATACATATATATATATATATATATATATATATATATATATATATATGTGTGTATATATGTGTGCGTGTGTGTGTGTGTGCACATGTGTTTAGGTATATTTATAGGTATGCATATGTATATATATATTGTCTCAGAGAACATACTAATATTATTGATGTTTATGAGAATATATACTTTATATAAACAACATTTAAGTGCTATCAGTGACTGCAGATCTCTTTCGCTTTCTTTTCCTGTCACTTCCTTTCTGTTATCCATGATGTACAAATCACTTTTGACTCTGACACACACACACACACACACACACACACACACACACACACACACACACACACACACACACACACACACACACACACACACACACACTCTAGTTCATGAAATGTGAGGGCTTTCTCACACTCCACATGTGGAAATCAGCATTTCACACTGAATTCACTCCATGATTTAATCTGTGAACTCAGTATAATTCTGGAGTAACATAACATTTAATATATATAATTTGGTTTGGAGTATGTGCCTAGGTTTGTCAGGGCCCTATTGGTATTAGTTTAGTAACAACTTACAAACCTACGAACCATAGTTGTATTAAGTTTTCTTAAACCAGCAAACACAAGCTAAGTGTCAGCCCAATTACATTTAATACTTCGCCTCACAGTAAGACTTTGTCCTGTTCGATTCTCAGCTAAAGCGTCTTCTGTGTGGAGACATGCGTGAATGGGCGTACCTTCGTTGAAGGTTGTGCGTCAGAGCTGGCAGCTCGGCACGTAAAAATATACTGCCAATCATTAGCGGACCGGAGTTCCGCTGTGGCGATCCCTAACTGGGAAAAGCTGAAAGACACAACAACAACTGCATATTTAATGTCATAGAAGGATTACAGTCAAAACTGTATATTTTTGTACACTACCTAGAAAATGGTATTTGTTATTATATATGACACTCTCTTCATATCAATATTCATTCTATAACGTACTACAAAAAAATATACATTTTCATAAAATCCTACTTTTCACTATTATAGGAACATCCTGAGAGCAGCTACTAACCAGTTACAGAAAAAAAAATACATGTTTAAGTATTTTGGGAGACTGTAAGTCCATAGCAGCTAATTTGGTAATTAAAGAGTTCATTCATCAGTACAAATTTCACAAAACCTGCCAAAGCAGCATACTGCTTTTTATCCATCAGGGCATGCTGCATTAAGATCACTCACTTTCAGAGTCATGTTCTACCTTCATTCCAAATGCTAAAATACGTAATTTTTTACGTCTTATAAATACAGCAAGCTGATTAGCACAATGCATTTTGTCAATTAAACAGATGTTTTCCCAACAATTATGGGCAGTGTACCATGCTGTGAATGTTTTCCTCTCAGTTAATTTACCATGGCATTTGATGCAAAAAAAAATGTTATAGACTAAGAAGCATGTATCACTTTAAGGTGATCCTTATTTATATGGATTCCTCTCATGTCCTGGCTGACAGTACCCGACAGCTGCAATAAGATTGTCTTTAATGGGCTGGAACATGTTATACTTGGTAATGGGATGTCATACAGGGCTTTCAATAGCTCTGCAAGTAAATGCATTCTGCAGAATTTACATTTTTTCAAAAGAGCTACCCAGAGTTCAAGTCATGTATAAAAATTTACCCATTAAACATGCTAGAGGTATTACTTTAGTCTCTTTACAATTGTCCTTGTTAGATCTTTCTGAATTGTGTAATCGGCAGCAGCCAATGTTCTGCAGTGCAACAGCCATAATACATAAAATCTCATGTCTCCAAACTTAGGCTGGCATTCATAGCCTGGCATTTTGCAAATGAGTTACAGTTATTTGGGGATAGCAGCATTACATGGTTATACAAATAACATCAGCAAAAAGGCATTTGCAAGGAATACAGAAAAGCTAAGTATTTTTTAAAAACACACCCACTTTTCTTAAAAGAGTAAGTTGTATAGAGTTCAGCATTATGAAATTGCAAATTACTGTGGAAAATCATGAGTGTTGGTATTATTTTTTTTCACACATTGTAGGGAAACCCAGCTGAGTGCAGTCATGCTTAAAGTGTTTTAGGAAAACTGCAGAATGAGCAGCACGTGGATCTTTTAAAAAAGAAATGGGGTTTATATATATTTTTTTACAGGAGTATTTTTTTGTGGATACCCTGATGGTTTCATTAAAGAATAGAAAGGGGGTAATAGAAATAATTAAAAAAGGGGTGACAAAACAAAGAGGGAAACACCAAATTGGAAACATCAAGAGAGTTTGTGCAGGAGGAGCTGGGGGAAGATGGGCACTTTTTGTCAAGGGATAGACCTAAGTGCCAACTGGAATCCAAGTCCACAGTGCCTCAAGCAAATCCACTGCCAGATGGTGTTGCAGTAGAGGACCTTCATGTTAAGGGGGTAGGGGCCTGTGTTGGTGCAATGGTCAGCACCAACCGGGAGGCAATGTCTTCTACACATTGAAGAGAGGCTGTGATTGCTGAATTCTCTTGTCCACTTCCTCTAACAGTATGTCATAAATCAAGCTTTAAAGTCCGCTTTCTCTTAAGTTTGCCAGGCTACCACATACTGTAGTACTTGAAGGACTGGCACCTCCACTCCAACCTTGTGAGGATGTCCCAGGATGGGGAGAGGGTGATCTGTTCCTAGCATGGGAGGTACATGCCCAGTCTTTTCCTGAGGGATTAGAACCTGTAAACAAAGGAAAATAAATGGGAGAGAAACACAATAAAAATGTAGAAAGAAACATATGAGCAAAATAAGAAAAACAGAAAAAAATGGTGGGGAGAGACAAAAATAGGAAAAGCACAATAAATCCACACATCATATTTACATGCCATTTCATACACTATTAAAATACAGCATTAAAATCATTATTGAAGTTAAACTTCTGTATAGGAAATGCTTATACACATAATGGGGATATTAATTTGGGATGTACTTTTGTACTTGGGAAGATTGATATGAGCAATGCTTATGCATTCTTGGGATGAAATCAAATGGAAAGGGCTTTTGACTTCTTGAATGGGTGTGTGTACCTCTCAAGTTATGTGCTTGATATACATTGAATACTGTGTTAAAAATATTGTGGAATTACTGAGGGTAATCATGTTAAAAACATTCCTGGAGATTCAATAAACTCTGGGCAGGCTTCATGTGAGGGTTCCTATTGAATTATCAACAGTTTAGGTTGTTGAATGCTTAATCATCGACACCTAAGCGTCAAAAGCTTACAGCAGCAAATGCCCACATCATTGAATTCTTTCCTCGGGAAAGAATTTGCATGGCTGTTATCTGGGGTTTGCCCTTTCTCCAATGTAGAGTGATCTCAGATTTGGTATATTTAGTTGGGGGGTGTGGGATGCATACCCCCCCACATCAGGGGGTGTGGGGATGAAGCCCCCACTATGTTTGGATGTGTTTGTTTATTTTGTTTACAGATGGCCACCCGAATTCTTTCCCGAGGAAAGAATTTGATGACGTGCCATTCACTACTGTTAACTTTGACGCTTAGGGTGTTGATGTTCTAGGATTCGACAACCTAAGCTGTCGATGTTATGATATAGATGCTCATGTGAAGCCTACTCAGAGTTTACATGTTAGCGCAATAAGCAGCAGTGCTAATCACATATTAATGCTGCCCCTCATACTTACATGAATACAAGCAACACTTTGTGGCCAGAAATACTGCTGCCAGCCAAGAAACTGTACAGAGCAGCGCAAATGCAGGAAGAACAGGCATACAAGTTTGCCAATTAGCAAGCTTGTTCTTCTACATTGGTCGGACAGCCACAATGACTATCGAAAATACTGCAATAACTGCAGTATTAACACATTATAGAAAAGTGTACTCATAGCAATGTACACTGCAACAAGTATCCTTAGACTGAAATAATAGATGATGGGGTGAAAAGCAAGGGCAAATGCAAAGAAACTTAAATACAATAGGCAGGAAAAGTCTGCTGATTAACCTGGGCACAAACATGAATGATAGGAATGAAGAAAGAGGAAGAGGGCATGTAAAATATGGCAGTATTCCCCAGATAGGATATGTTAATGTATGTAAACTTCCAAAACAAGTCAGTAGCATAACATTAAGCATATATGTAGATAGTACGTACTGCTGTTTACACCTCCTGTACGAGATTGAAATGTCAGCATACCTCAAAACCAATCATGGAGACATAAAGTAACAGACTTATGGACAACTGCTGACGGAAGCAGGCTCAATCAGAAACAATTTTAAAATATTAACAATATTAATCTGTGACATTGACAGAATATGTGATTTTAAGTTTTTATACATTCTGCCAGAACAGACATGTACAACTGTAATGATTGCCTGTATTGTATATGGGAAATTCACCACCACTTTTCCAAAAATAAACAGCTTTGGAGGGGGTAAGTGGGACATTGTTAAACCTGAAGTTGAATTCAGGGGCAGTGCAGGCTTTTTGGGAGGTTTGCATGACACATAAGCCACAAGCCACACATGCAAAAATCAAACCCATGCCATCAGTGCCATTAATGGTTTCTGTATTTAATGGGTCCAGCACAGTAAGGCTTATCACACATTCATCTTGGGCAACACCTTGAAGGGAAGCATGCACTGTCAATTCCTAATAAGTATGCATAACAAAGAATAGCTTTATATGGGCAACAAGATGTATGCAAGCAAATATAATACACTTGACTGAGCCATCCTCATGTACCCCCTGACATCCCTACCGCCTGTCCTCTACCTTGTATCTCTAAAAATCAGGTCATGAATGCCCTCTCTAAGGTAAAAAAACACAGCATCTATGAGACCTGATAACATCCCAGGCTGTGTCAGATCTACTTCGCATAATCAGACATCCAAATTTTCGACTTTCATATGGCAGAGACCATATGATCGAACATTTGAATGTTTGACAATGTGAAAAAAAAAAAAACTAAACAGTGCTAGCAGGGGGGCAAGCACCCCTACACCCCTCACACCCCCCGCTATTTACATATACCATCTCTGAGATCGCACTACATTGTGGTAAAGCAAAATCTTCCCATTCTGTGCTCTATGGAGATCCCCTTTCAGACCGTTCAAACTTTTAAAAGGTTCTCGGCCATATGAAAGTCGAGCTTTTAAAAGTTTGACCATCTGAAGTGTACCCACTGTGTCCTATATGGGCTCAAACAAGAATTAGTAACATCATTGGGTACTCATTTCAATCATAGTGTAAGCACTGGCTTCATCTCAGCTGAATGGAAAAAGGCCACCATTATAGCCTTGCACAAAGGTGGTGCTTCCACTGACCCTGGGAACTATAAACCTATTAGCCTGACTATCCTAATCTACAAGGTCTTGGAACATATCATTATGGACCTTATCAAAAAAGATATAGGTAATCTCCAAACACTTTACTCTACTCAACTTGGATTTGTCAAAGGGAGATCATGTCTGTTAAACCTGGTGGACTTCTTTGAGACAGTCACCAAGGCCCTTAATGAGAGGAAATCTGTGCATACAGCCTACCTAGACTTAGCCAAGGCTTTTGACACTATCCCCAATCAAGCATCATTGACAAACTCACCCAGCTAGGTATCAACCCTTATATCATTAAATGGGTCACTAACTGTCTCACTGATAGATGCCATATAATCAAAATAGGGGAATCCACTTCCAAAAGCAGACCTGTAACCAGTGGTGTTTCACAGGGATCAGTTCTTGAACCTCTACTGTTTGGAATCTATTTCTCAGAAGTACAAAGTAAAACTGAGGGTACGTGGCTGACAAAGTTTGCTGATGCCTGCAAACTGGAAATGGTCATAGAATCTCCAAATTATGTTGACATACTACTAGAGGGTCTTTCACAAACAAATGATTGGTGCCAAATTCATGACCTTATACTGAAGGCAAAAAAGCTGTTTCATCCCTTTTAGTAATAGTGATGTTCCTGCTAACTATCACATCAATAACAACACCATAAGTATGAACTCAGTGGTGAGAGACATGGGCACACAGGTTGACAGCAACCTTACCTTTGATTACCATGTCTCCGCAGTGGTAAGAAGGGTATGTTACATTGCTCGTCTTATAAGTAAGGGCATTGCCTCCAGAAAAAAAATGAAGTTATAACCTGCCTGTACTCTTCCCTCATCAGGCCAGTAATTGAATACAAAACCTCTTCCTTTTGGTATGTACCTTTCCAAGCACCTGCAGCAATTAGAGAAACCACAAATGTTCCACACAAGGCAAATTCAAGGTCTTCAGCATCTGTCCTATGAGGATCATTTGAAATCACTGTCACTTTATTCTATTTCATACAGACTATTCAGATGTAATCTCTGCCTGGCATATAAGACAATCTTTGACCCTGCTTTATTGGAAATGCTGCATATCCGTAAGTCAAATGGTACACGGGTTACTCAGTCTATTTATTTATTTACATTTGTTTACCGGGAAATTCCACCTGGACGCAGGTCTGTTTTCAGCAGATGCCCAGGAAGAAAAGCTCCACATCATGTACATAATAAATACAGATATAAAGTTGCAGCAATAGTAAACAACATTGCAGGTTGTTGGCTTTAATGCAATAACAAGATTTTGATTATCAACAGTATATGCATTAAATGTTGCAAGTTAGGATAGTTTCTTGTCATTTATAATATTAGTAACAAAGTTGTCAGACAAGATTTTAAAGTATCTAAAGACAACTAGCTAATTCTGACTGGTTAGTAGTGGCGGTAGTATAGTTGGGTTAAGAGTCTAGGTGGGGGGGGTAAGGGTGGGGGTGTTAGTCTAGATTAAAAAAAGGACAAAGCCAGTGCAAATTTAAGTGGAATTTGAGTGCAGTCCTGAAAAGGCTGCTGGAAGGTAGAGTAGTTATAGAGGGTGGAAGATTGTTCCAAAGTTTAGATATGGTACATGAAAATATGGCTTCTCCTGCTGAGTTTTTGGGTTTGATAACAGTGAGTTGATTTTTGTTGCTTGATCTTAGGGACCTAGTGGATTGATAGGGTTGGAAAAGGGTTTGAAGGTAAGGGATGTTAAGGGGGTGGTTAATAAGTTTATGAGTGATTGTGAGTTGATTAAAATGAAGGAGTTGTGGCAGTTCTAGCCAGTTTAGTTCTTTAAGGGAGATACAATGATGGCTGTGATAGGAGGTTCCAGTGGCTAAATGCCTTAAACTGGTATGTGACATTAATAGTACCCGCCAGAGGGAGAGATTTGTCTCCTAAAGGTTACCATACCTTTGTAACAGACTCCCACTTCATGTCACACATTGGCCCTCTTCAAACACAATCTGGACGATTGGATGGGTAACCATAAATTCACCCTAGGGGTTCCACCTTTGTCCCTCTTGGACAGGGACAATAGGTGCTGATCATGGAAATAAGAGTGAAACTTGGCTAGGTTTGAAAGGGCTCTAGGGTTACTAGTCTAGTAACCTCCTATGATCTTGTGATCTGTGGCTGACATAGCTATCAGCCGTAAGGATAACAACACTTACAAAACACACACTACTATAAATGCTTTCCCAACACACAGTTGTGTATTGCATGCACCTGCCACATGTAACAGCAATGGATATTGTCTGAAGCATCTGCAATTGATGTGTGAATTAAAAACTGGTATGTTATAATTAGTGGTATAGCAGTATGTGAGACTGATGGCAATCCATCACCTATATCCATATGCACAGAAACTACAGCAGAACAAAGCTGAGTGTTAATGAGTGAATAAGCTGTCACTATGATATCATACACATGCCAAACAATGCATGGAGTACCTTCTATATGTTAAAACTTATGACATGCCACATGATCACTGCCCTCCTGACATTGTCAGTGAAAATGTTATACTGGCATGAAATCCTGACATGCCTGCATATGTGCTCATGCAAACTATCAAATGTTAATACTGATGTGTACTGTTATCTGTGACACTGTAAAGTCTTGTTATATCTGTACCTAGGATACAATTGGACTTCATAGTTTCATGGGTTCATATGAAAGTACTAAGCTAATGTTCCAAGATGGCATAAAAGCTTAGTCATATTTAATGTGCGTTTCACAAATTTAAATAGCTATGTGAACAAAATGTACACAGTTATGAGCCTATGCTATGTTATCTAAGACCAATTGCCTCTATCCACAAAGGACATGGGTGCAACACCAGGCGCACAGTTACCATTAACCCTCCATTGATGCAGGCTGCCCTTGAATAGGGTCAGAAAAGGCTTTTGCTTTACATGAATGAAAAGCTTGTTCTAGAGAAGGAGTAGTGTCTGAGAGAAGTTTCTATTTCCGAAGCATGATTTATTATGGCAGAGTCTAGGTTAACAGCCTTGAAACAAGTGACCTTCATGCAGGTTGCTTTACCACTGTGTAACATTTCCATCAGAGGGGAACTGTAGACTGCTCTGTAGGCCAGCCACTATTCTGTCCCTACTAGTTTGTAAGGGACAGAATACAGTGATATGGGTTTCAATCTTTCCACGTAGGACTTGTCATTTATACCCTGTATGTTCCTTGTGCAAAATCTCTAGTATTGCTCCAACTATTGGAGATGTGTGGTGAGTTACATGCAAAAGCATGCATTGTTCTCAATTATTGTTTTGATAAGGGCCAAGTACAATGGAGTTATTACACCCTTTGAGCTGAATGACATACCCATACTTATGAGTTGTGCCACATAGAAGGGATTTGTTACTATTGTAGACACATGGTGGTTGAACTTTCAATTACTATCTACCTGAGTACACAGGTCACAAACCACTGGGTCTTCTCATTGGGGTGTGCTGCCTATATTGTAATAAGCTTGTGCATTTGCTTTTCAAAAGTGAATAACTATGCCTTTTTGGACATTTAGTTTGTTTCATTAGCTATGTCAGCAATCATTTGTTAGCATTAATGTTGTCTGCAGTTTATCAATACCATTACTGGATTCAAAGATTGTCTACAATTTGCAGTCATCCACAAAGTTGGTTGTACAAAGGACATCCAAGTTTGCTTTGACTTCTGTGAATTGAATAGAAAAAAGGAAAGGGCCTAGTACAAAACCCTGTTGTACTGCACTGTTCACTGCCCTCTTGCTAGAGAAAAAGTCAAACCCTTTGACAGTAGGTGTCTTGTTGGTGATCCATTGGGTACCCACTTGGTGACATAGTGGTTTATGACCAGTTGAGACAGTTTCTCTGTAATACCTGACTGTGGAATTGTGTCAAATGCCTTGGCCATGTCAGGTTTGGTGGGATGCACATTCTTTCCCTCATCCATGGCCTTGGTGACTTTCTTGATGAACTCAACCAGATTTAACAGACATAATCTATCCTTAAAGAATCAAAAATGAGTCAGTTACACACTCGGGAGATTACCTATGTTCTTGTTGACAAGGTCCGCGATGATTCTTTCCACTGGTTTACAGGTGAGGATAGTCAGGGCTATGTGTCTAAAATTCCCTGTGTCAGGTGAAGATCACCACTTGTTCAGACAGATGACTGTTGCTGTCCACCATTCTGCCAGAAAATAGCCTGTCTGGAGGCTGTGATGAAGTAGGGATCCAACTGTGCTTGATAGGTCATGTTTTAATCTACTGGTAAGGCAACCTGGAATGTTGTCAGGGTTCACTGATGCAGCATTCTTAGCCGTAAAGAGTGCACAGGTGATCTGCTCGCTTGAGAAAATATGCTGAGCAATGTTTGCATGTATACTTTGGGTGACAACCAGTGGGGGCAGGGGGGTGAAGTTTGATCCAAATGTGTCAGCTGGCTGGTTATATATTGCCTCAGGATGAGTATTGTTGCTGTGAACAACAGCCATCTGTGTGCATAGCTGTGTATTCCCATTAAGATTTTATACTTGTTTTAAAAAAGATTTGTGGCAAGACTTCCAAATAAAAACTTGGGTACGTATCACATGACACACAGTGGAACTTTTAACACAATTGTACAAGTCTTCATATTTCACATCATTTCATCAACTGCACATCATATGCCTATATGTTTACCACTGGAAAGGTGTGTGTGAGGGCTGTGATACTATATATGGCTACATTACAAATAAGATGGATGTGGTTCATAGAAAACAGTTAATGACACAAATGCTGAAAGTTACACAATGTTGATGGGCAACATCTGAATAGTCCTTGTGAATAGTAATACACTTGTGCATACAATGAATTCCCCAAGCTTGAAAGTGAGTTTGAACTGGTTATATGTTTGTGTATATACCAGCATTACAATAAGAGGATGAAACAAGGCATATGTGCCCATATAATTAGTATGATGTAATATAGCTGTATGTTACATAGCATGTCATGACAATAGAAAAAAGCACCAAAAGGTAAACTGTTGAAACAAAAAACACAGTAGCAGGCTCCAAACCTTTTGTATAGTCCAGGATATATGAAATTGTTGAAATATCACAGCACAAACAATTCTAGCCCAGGATATATGAAAAAAACTGTTAAAATGCAACAGCACAAACAATTCCACAAGAAGTTAAACGCTTTCACTTAGGTCTATCCTAAGCTTCATCAGAACATGGAATAAAATCAATCAGACATTTTTAAACAAATTCAAAGATTGTCAGCCAATAGTAACATCTCATGCGTAATTCATTAAATAAATTCATCCCCCCGCATTATTTAAAGTGACAGTAAAATATATGCCGTAGTAAGCCCTTATGTTAAAACAGTAGCAACCAAAATTAATACACATATTCTAGCTGCCATAATAAAATACATGCTGTCACAAATCCTTGTTTTAAAAGAATAACAAACAAAATGAATGCATATACTCTTTCCTTTTCTAAAGTTTAGCTGCCCTTAATTTAAGGACACTGTTAATACTAACATGATCATTCAGTCCCATTTTAGTTGAATCCAGCCTAAGCTGCCAGTATAGTTCTTTGTATTCTAAAAGGGCTTCCCACAGTCCTCCTTATATATGGTTTCACTTGCTCAAGTACAGAGAACTTGAAAAAAAAAATTCTTACAGTCTTTCTTGTGTCTAAATAAGGCATTTGTATCTTTTTTCTGGGAGATCTCATGCAAGTGTTCATATATTCTTCTTTTCAATGTTCTCTTTGTCTTGCCTATATAAAAACTAAGGTATGTCTGGCAGATGCTGATGTACACAACCCCTTTACTGTTGCAATTAAAATTCTCCTTAAATTACATTTTAAACTTTCTGGATGGGATACTAATACTTTCCTGCTCTAGAATGTAACTACATTGTTGACAAAAACTACACTTATATGTTTCCCCTTTCTTGTGGGGTCTAACTGTACTTTTACCACTACCATGGCGTTCCAGCATTTCCTTTACATTCATATCTCTCTTTTTAATAAATGTCGGTACTGATGGAATAATTTTGCTGGTTTCGCTATTTATAACCAAAAGTTTCCAGTACTTCCTAATGATGTTCTCAGTTTCACTGGAATAAAATGTATGTGTGTGTATAAATGCCATTTCATAATTCAGCCCTTTATTTTCCATATTATGATTACTTTGTGGTAAAGTTTTCCCCAAAACTGGGTCATATTTTCCTTTCCTCCCTTGGTTCACTTCTTTCATCAATTGATTAATCAAATTCTCGGGATACCCTCTCTCTGAGAAGAACCCCTTCATCATCTTCAGTTCCTCAAAAACCCTGGTCCTCACTGCATATCCTTGATGCCCTAATTAATTGTCACTTAATGATATCCTTCTTTTGATTATAGTGGTGCTCACTCTCAAAATGTAAATAGGAGTTTGAGTGCGTGGGTTTTTGGAAAATCTTGGAATGGAACTTCTTCACTTCCCTAACCTTATTTATGGTCACATCTAAATAATTAATGAATTCTTGTGAAGTGTGTCAAGTAAATTTCAAAAAGGAAGTTGTAGTCCCAACGTATTCCAAAAATTGATTTAACTGGGTTTCTATCTCCTTCTAGAAAAGACAAATATCGTCTATAAATCTGGTGTATAAGGAAATATAATTGTTCCAAGGGGTTTCAAAAATGAACTTCCTCTCCCAATAATATAAAATCAGGTTTGCACACAGGGGGGAACATGGGGCCCCCATAGCAACACCTTTCTCTTGTTTATAATATTCTCCTAGACCCCACAAGATAGGGAGAACAGATAAGTGTGTTTTTTGTCAACAATGTAGTAACATTCTAGAGCAGGAAAGTATTAGTATCTCATACAGAAAGTTTTAAATTAAATTTAAGGAGCATTTTAATTGCAATAGCAAAAGGGTTGTGTACATCAGCGTCTGTCAGACATGCCTTAGCTTTTATATAGGCAAGACAGAGAGACCCTTGGAAAGAAGAATATATGAACACTTGCATGAGATCTCCCAGAAAAAAGATACAAATGCCTTATTTAGACACAAGAAAGACTGTAAGAATTGTATTTTCAAGTTCTCTGTACTTGAACAAGTGAAACCAGATATAAGGGGTGGACTGTGTGAAGCCCTTTTAGAATACAAAGAGCTATACTGGCAGCTTAGGCTGGATTCAACTAAAAAAATGGGACTGAATGATCATGTTAGTATTAACAGTGTCCCTAAATTAAGGGCAGCCAAACTTTAGAAAAGGAAAGAGTATATGCATTCATTTTGTTTGTTATTGTTTTAAAACAAGGATTCATGACAGCATGTATTTTATTATGGCAGCTAGAATATGTGTATTTATTTTCGTTGCTACTGTTTTAACATAAGGGCTTACTACAGCATGTATTTTACTGTGGCTTTAAATAATGAAGGGGAATGAATTTAATTAATTAATTATGCATGAGATGTTACTATTGGCTGACAATTTTTGAATTTGTTTAAAAGTGTCTGATTGATTTTATTCCATGTTCTGATGAAGCTTGGGTTAAACCTAAGTGAAATCATTTAACTTCTTGTGGAATTGTTTGTGTTGTTGCATTTTAACAGTTTTGGTCTTATATCCTGGACTATTAAAAAAGGTTTGGAGCCTGAACATCTTGTGGAATTGTTTGTGCTGTGATATTTCAACAGTTATTTCATATATCCTGGACTATACAAAAGATTTGGAGCCTGCTACAGTGTTTTTTTATTTCATGATAATAGTTATGCACATGCACACATCTGCTATACTCCAAGTGTCACTGTGATGGTTGAATGAGAAATGTGTAAAATGTTCTTTATACTCCACTACAAGAACACATGCCTTAGTAAGGCAGCAATATACATAGCATCATCCTATGGCAACAGTCCTCAGGAGGTATATCACTACAGCTGTTATGGAAGGAACATTTAATCAAATGGCTGCAGTGGCCATCAATACATTATGTCAGATCACAGGTTGGAATACATTGTTGTAGAGCTACTGTACATCTACACCTCAGCACAGCACATGTGGATGACAGCGACACTGACATGTGCAATGTTCATATGGTCATAGAACATTACTCATCTAATGGCAAACATCACATAAAATCATTGCCATTATTCCAGCCTTTAAATCAAAATCAATATATCTATATATGCAAGATAGTATGGGTATGTGCATATGTGTGTATGTGCTTGATTGTATTACAGACTGCCTCTGTCCTTATGTGACATGTGCACCACCCTATGAAAGAATTAGCAATCACACATCCAGTGGTCTGGAGATTGCTTGCACGGGGTAATGCAGGGGCTCTGCTTCATGATGTTTGTATGCATCTTTGAGATGATGTCATCCTGCACTATTCTGCAGAAAGGATGTTATGTTGGCAGAGTGGAAGGAGGAATGTTGGATTAATGGGGCTATTTTAAAGGTTCTCCTGAGTGGGATTCAAATGTAGAGAGATTCAAAAGATCAGATACTGGCCATAATATACCACCAACCATACATACAGCAGTTGAATGAAGTCAGATTTGAACATTAGGTCTTTGTATGTATACAAATATGATACCATACAATGCAACAAGTAGTACCACCACAAATGTCTGACTTTACATTGTCACAGTGCACTTTAGACAGGATGACAGCATCACCGTATGCAGAGAAAAAGATGTCGGGTAGAGTGTGTGACATAGATGTGTAGTCACATCTTGGTGTAAAATTGTCTCCACACTCATACTTGAATGAACAAATATACAAATTGCCTGCTGTGAGATAAGAACCATAAACTATCTAGCCTCATAAGCTAGAAAACACAGTAATTGATGCTCATGTCAAAACAGACATCTGATTAGAATACTGTCAAAATGCACTTTAGAGGGGATCACATTATCATTGTATGTTGAGAATAAGAAGTGGGCAGGAGTGCACTAGATAGCTGTAGACTTACATGCAATTTTAAAATTGCCTCCAGAATGATAGTTGAATGATCTCACAAAAGTTAACTGAAATAAGATTAGAACCCCTACCTACATATTTATACTAGTTATAGAATACAGTACTTAAGACTAGTGCAATGACAAAAATCTGAATTTCATATTGTCAGAGAACACTTTATAGCAGCTAATATCATCAGTGAATGATAAGAAGGTGTTAGTAGGACTGTCTTACAAGCTGCTCTAAAATGGTTTCCAGAATGACAGCTAAGTGAATACACACACACACACACACACACACACACACACACACACACACACACACACAACTTTGGAAACAGCAGGATTGCAAGTGTTGATGTATATGTGTTCATATTTTTTCAGACAATATCAATGTGTTTTGATCAGTGATGACCAATGGCTAGTGTCAGTATAAACCCATAGCAAATGTAGCAATGCTGTTGTGCTCTTTATTTCTGTAGTGTACTTGACATTAGACCTATTACTGAAATCTCGTTTGCAAGTGCATTGCTGCAGGGCACACATGAGTGTGAGTTAGTATGTCTTCAGTGAATCACAAGTGTCTTCCTTTCTGTTGTGTTTACCAACGCCTTTTAATGGGGTAAAGGATAACTGGACAATAACCATAGTAATATATTCCAAACACCTGTTTACATAGTACATTGCCAAGGAACTCATTTGCATGAACAATGGCCAAGTGTTTGCACATTTGAGATTTACATTTCATGAATACAACTTGAAAAATATATACTATAGGAGAAATAGCTGACAGATACTGTACTGTTCATACTGTAGTTTATACTGGAAATGTTGTGTCACAACTTATATCACCTTAAGAACTGTTGCTATTGCCTGCCCCATTTACAAGTTAAGCAATGAGCAAAACTGGTTCTCTGCTTAAATAGGAACATAGTAATATTTCTATTGGTTCACCTTCCTTTGCACAAATAGACTAAGCAGCAATACAGTGCTGTCAACACTCTGGACAGTACTGAGTCTAAAAAATACACCTCTGACCTAGCTTTCCCTGTGGCAGCAAGCATAAGAGCAATAAGCTCCTGGTCAGACCACAGGTAACAGAGGGTTCAAATCCAGTTCATTCAGTTTTTTACATATGGTATGATGATGGCATTACCTATGTAAATGTGATAAGTACTGTAAATCTGACAAACAGTGACTACAATAAAGTATGTGTCTTCCACAGTTTTTATAATTAATGCCTATGTCTACACAGTTGCACAGCTATTGGGTGTTTTGCAAACCTCACTGCAAATCACAATTGAATTGTTTGCACAGCTTTCTAGAAATGACAAGGAGTGGTATATGTTTTGAAATAATTATTTCTGACTCAACAGATATGCTATTTGTGTATGGTCATATACCCTGACAAGTGTGTATAGTATGCTTTGTCACAGTAAAGACAGTTTGCATACCACATTAGATGAATATGTCATCCATCATCACCTGAACATGTCACTAACAGAATCCTACAGATGATTTTAAAAATTCCACAGTTCATTAGAAATGATAAACTATTGAATTAAGGAAATATGTTAGTATTATCCATCAACGCACTCAAGTCAGTCTGCAGACACCACCCAACAACCTAATAGATGCACACACTTAAAGAGGAGCTGGAGTGATAAGATAAATAGAAGGAGAGATGAACATACAGCTAGCAGTGTTTTTAATGGCATATTAATGGTCATGTTTTTGGTCTTTTGTCAATATTAATATTACATGCTGTATAGCATGAGTTGAGTGACACAGTGTCAGAGAAGGCTTAGGAGACGGACAACAGGTTTATGACAAGAAGAACAAGGTTAGCTAAATATGTCATATTACTGGGGATGGATGTCACTTCATATACTCATTTTTGGGCAATAATCAATATACCTCCATGAAAAATCATATCTTTTGTACATTTTCATGTGTGGGTGATTAAATATATAATACCCACATATCATCACACTAAGAAATGATGAGAGATGCATCTGGAATTGAACAATTGAAGCTATTGTCAAAAAATATTCAGAACAGTGATTTATGTCGACACCCCAAAAGTACTTTGCATTTTGTTGCATACAGCAGTATAAATAACTGTCAAAGTAAATGTTTCAAAGTACTGCCTTTACTGTGCCATAACTCTGTGTTCCTGTAATGCAATGAGTTTAAGCAGCATTGGGTGGAGATAATGGATTAGTGCAGATGATGGCAAAAACTCATCAGATTTTGCCATATAACATGAAGGGCCATTCATCACTGCTTGGTATTGGTGCTCAATGTCATGCAAATGCAGAGGACAAAAAGTGAAGGCTTTATTAGGGGCCACTTCTGGCCATGTGTGTGGTATGTGATTCTATTATGTGACCAGATTAATGCTGTGAAAATGGGGTAGATAGGAAAATGATGCATATGAGTGGCAAGCAAGGGAACAGCAACGTTAATGCAATTAAGTAATTTACAGAAGGGGATTAGAAATAAACCATAGCTATCCACTTCTTTAACACTATAATGTGAACATGTATAGAAAATTAGATGAATTTATACTATTAGTGCAACACAGATGGGTGACAAGAATGCAATCATATTGTATCAAATTGGACCAAATCAATTGTGTTGAAAGACACATATGTGAAGGGGAGACCTTTGTATGAGACAATTTTTTTTTTTTGTGGGACAGGTATACCTCTCAATCTCTTAGATCAAAAAATCTGGATGAAGACATAAAAATGTGGGGACAAAGACCTAAAAATAGGGACAATTTTAAATATTGCTCTTGCAAATTTAGAAAGTTGATAGAATGAAAGGGTTTGCATTAGCATGAATTTTCTAATGGATATGAAGTCTAAAACTCAAATGTCAGTCATAATTTTTTTTAACTCAATCCTCAATAATTAGCCAGTGATTTGCCAGAAAACCAAAATTGTATGAGAAACAGACAAAAAATATAAGGCAAAAATCTAGCCACTTTGCAAAATCTGGATAGTTAAGAGCTACCATGCTTGTATGAAGCCCTGCACTGCACAGATATTAAAGACAAAAGCAAAAAAAAAAGTTAACACATGTTAAACAATTACACAACTCCAGATTTGACCTAGTTGGAGGATGTTATCTGTCCTTGCCACAGACAGAACTTTGCAACAGCAGTCAAATCATGTGCATACAATCAATTCACATTTCCGCTACAGTATTAACAGGACATATGCTTGGACATTCTTAGTCGGTTGTGTTATAGAAGGTTATTATGTCTCATGTTTATTCTTCACAAAATGCATATTAACTTGTAGTTTCTTCAAAAAATTAGTCAAATAAAATGTTTATAATATGTTTATGTCAAAAGAAAAAATGAAAAACAAATGCATGATTATGCAAGATATAGTTTCACATAAGTAGTAGCTTTATATTTCAAATGTCTTACAATTGTATCCTCTTTGTACTGACAGATAGTTGAAGGCAAAGTGAGCGCTGAAGAAGTTAAGGGATGTTATGTTTAAAAGTGTCAGGTATCCGTGGAAACCAGATTAATCAACAGTACACTCTGGCCTTCTCATCCTGGGAGATGAGTGTTTGCAAGGATGTCTGTGAGGTAGTGCGTACTGGTACCAAATGTTACAAAGTTGCAGGCCAATAAATCCTAACCACAGGTTGTCTACGTTTTAAAAAGTCATATTTGTCAAGTGTTCGTGTGAACTTCTAAGAGAGGATCATAAGGACATAAAACATTTAAAAATGTTATTATTTGTTAAAAGCAATATAATGTGAGAGTTCTGCATGCATGAAATTGATAAGAAAAAGTATAAAATTGAAAGTTTCCTTTATTCTTTGAGACTGATCTTGAAATTTAAATAGGCGGTCTCCCAGTGCTGTTTATGGAATAAACAAAATTTTTGCAGAAGACAGTAACAGAGATAAAACAACTGCAACTGGGATCTTTAGAAAATGGTAGGAGAAAATTACATAGGAAAAATGGGAAATGTGGGATGAATACATACAAATGAGGAATGATGTTTAAAAGAAGGCAGGATTTGAATGAGATATGTAATGGTTGACTAACAATGACTGGATATATTAAAAGTGATGTACAATATTTGCAGCTACAGTTGTGTCAGCATGATATGGAATGTTTAATGCTTGCAACTGAAATTGTCGATATGGTTTATTTTCATTTATATAAATGTAACTTGCTCTATGATACACATGATAATTTAATGATCATGTTTCTTGTTTAAAATAAAAAAAATAACAAGTAATCTGCACATCCTGGAGCATTATTCTTGACTGAGACTAAAAGGTAAAATATTTGTTATTTATTAATGAACTTTACAACAGGTGAATTGACCTGGATTCTTATAGGTTCATATGTTCATAGGTGTTTACTAGGCTAATGACCACTAGGGCCATTTTAAGCCTAGCCATCCATCCCAAATCTCTGACAAATTATGATACCCTTGATAAGTGTAAGCATGGGCCTGGGAGATGAACAATTTACAGGTTACCTGTGTCCATTAGAGACATGGATGCCAAACCACGGATGCATTTCCAGTTTTCCATCCAGTTGTCCAAGTTGCACTTGAATTGGGTTAGGGAGGAACTCTTCTTCACATGGATGGGGAGCCTGTTCCATAGACAGGGTAGTCTCTGGGATACATACCTATCACTCCAGTAGGTCCTATTTATATCACAAGCAAAGTTTAAGTCTTTAGAACAGGTAATTCTGGTGCTGTTTGCTTTGTGGATATGCAGGAGGTCCATCAGAGTGGGATGTGACAATGCCTTGTATGCCAGGCATAGATCTCCCCTCAAAAGCCTGAAGGTGACAGACTACAGGGATAGGGCCTTGAGGCAGTCTACATAGGACATTTTACTTATGCTCTGTATTCTTTTAGTGATGGACATTCCCATTGTTGGATATATCTGGTTAGGTACATACCAAAGGGTGCATTCTACTCAATTATAAGTCTGATGAATGCTGAATACAGTGGAACAATGACTTCCTTGGCCTTAGATGCCATACCTTTGTTTATAAGTTGCGCAACATAGAATGTTTTCCTCACCACTGTTGACATATGATGGTCAAAGGCTAGATTAGTAAATATGTGTGTCCCTAAGTCCCTGACTACTGGGTCAACTCTAAGGGGTGTATTGTTTAGTTGTTTAGCTTCAGTCCATGGCTCTGGCACCAGTTGTTTGACTGTGTCATGTCCTCCTGGAGAATATTTGTGTCAGTGTGAGATTCAATAACAGCTCCTAATTTGCAATCATCTACAAATTTAGTCAGCCAGAGACCACTGACATTGGCCTTGACTACTGAGAAGTAAATGCCAAAAAAGAGTGGTCCAAGGACTGATTCCTTAGGGTTTCCACTTGTAACTGGCCTCCTTGTAGAGGTAGAATCCCCAATTCTAACATCCTAGATCCTGTCTGTGAGCCAGTAGGCTATCCATCTAGTGGCATATGGGTTTGTACCTAACCTCCTGAGTTTGTCAACAATGCCTAAATGGGTTATTGTGTCAAATGTCTTGGTGAAGTCAAGGTAGGTAGTGTGAAAGATTTTGCCCTCATCCATTGCTTTGGTGACCTTCTCAAAAAAAAGTCCACCAGGTTGAGTAGGCATGATCTGCTCTTGATGAAACCATACTGGGTTTCGTCCAGTGTCTGCTGGTTTACTATATTTTTGTTGATCATCTCCATGATAATTATTTCCAGGGCTTTACATATAAGACTAGGGAGACTTATAGCTTTGTAGTTTCCAGGGTCTGTAGATGACCCACCTTTGTGCAGAGGGATGACAGTTGCCTTTCTCCATTCATGAGGCATGAAGTCTGTTTGGAGGCTACAGTTAAATAGCCATTCCAGAGGCCCTGATAGGTCATGTTAAAAGCTATTTAGAAGGCATCCCAGGATACTGTCTGGGCCCATTGATGCAGTGTTCTTGGTCTTAGAGAGAGCATTAAGGACCTGTTCTCTAGTAATACTAGGGGGAGTTATATTTGATGATATTTCCTGAGGGAAGGTTGAGGGGGGACAGAGGGGTAAATCTGAAACTGAATTTATCAGCCAGGAGGTATGCTACATCTTCTGGCTCAGTAAAGGTGTTTCCATTTACAATGAGCTCTGCACACAATTGTGTATTGTCTTTGAGGTTGCGGAAATAACTAAAGGATGCTTTGTAGTTGTCCTTGGCCTGGCAGTCCAAACTTCCCTCAAATTTAGCTTTGGTAGACTTTATTTATTCACTGGGTTATTTGTTTAGTTTAATGAGAGTGCTTTTATCCTGCTGGGTGCTACACCTCCTAATTTTTTCCATGTTTTTCTTCCCCTCCTGTTATACAGGCTATTGAGTTTGTGATTCCACCAGGTGGCTTATTTTTTGAGTTAGTTCTGTACTTCCTCCTCGTGGGTACAGCTGCCTCTGTGCAGCTATTAACATGCTTGTACAGGGTTTCTGTGAACAGTTATGCATAGGTAGCAGTGTTCTCTGGGTTTGTGGGGTTTTGAAATTATGCCAGGTAGTCACTTAATAGCAGGAGGTTAGCCTTAGAATAGCTTGTGAATATTCCAGGTTTAGTTGTGGGTCCAGGTTTTATTTTTACTTCAAAGGAGACCATTTTGTGCTCTGACCTTACCAGGGAAGGCATTACAGTAGGGGGTGTGCAGCAGCCTCCCATATTAGTGAGGAACAAATCCAGTATGGTTGTCTTCCTGGTTGTTGCATTGACTTTCTGGTCCAGGTAGTTTGTGTTTACAAAATCCAGGAATCTTTGTGCATGTACTTTTGGTGTCGTATAGGATTCCCAGTTAATAGTGGAGTAATTAATGTCACCCATGAATATCGTATTGTGTTGGATGATTAGTGTTTCTAATAAGTTTAAATACATGGTATTGGTTTCTTGGGTCATAGAGGGGGGACCTAGAGCTTGCAAAGAAGTAGTATTGGATTTTGCCTATGGTGACTTGAACATGGAGCATCTCAAGTGCATTGTCCTGTTTGACCAGCCTTGAAGTATATTTATTTTTGATGTAAATAGAGACACCTCCACCTTTAGTCCTTGCATGTGAAGTAGCTGACCTAAATGTGTGAAAGGCATTATAACCTTGCACTGTTGGTGTACTCTCCACAGCTGTAAACCATGCCTAAGTGACTGCACAGACGTCGGCATTCTCTAAGGTAAAGAGAGCTTCTAGGGAGAGGAGTTTGGTATTCTTGCAGGGCAGTGTGGAATAAATTACAAGGGTCCAGCACAGAACGTTCTTCTATGAATTCCAAAGAGATCCAGATACCTAACTATTCATGGTGTCCAAACATGCTAGACTAAATAGGGAAAATGAATTTGTGGAAAATGTTATTTTTTTCTTTCTTAGATAATTACAGTTAAAAGAGTGGAATGAGTGAATAACTGTTTTGTTGAATGACTGAGTTTGCTTGTTAGGTATATGTAAAGTAATAGTGGGAGGGCCACACAATATTTATATTTTATTTATTTATTTATTGACATTTGTTTACTGGGTTTGTCCAACTGGGCTTGAGACCCATTTTCAGTGGAGACCCGAGGAGAAAAGCTCCAGTAGTACATTTTAAAACAAGTACAAATTTAAACAATATTGATATAATAGCAGTTATAGCAAAATAATTCACATATGTTGGGTTACATGCATAAAGTTAAAGATGCATTAAAAAGAAGCTAAGTAACAATTTTACACTGATATAGCTCGATAGGTCAACAATAAACATTTTTTGTTTGTATAAAATTATGCAAATGCATAGTAGACACATTGGAGAGAGAGGTGTAATGAGGTACTAAGTCTGGCCCTTTTGAGGGTACATAAAGGGAAGGAAGACTAGGTAGGGTCATGGCAAGGGCAGGTTCTGGAATTGAGAAAATAAGCTTATAGTTCATTTTTAAAGTGTGAGGTGTGGGAGATTGAACGTAAGTCAAGGGGAAGTTTGTTCCAAGCATGGGCAAGGGATTGTTTGTAGAGTAGTTTGCCTACTGACCTTTTTGGGTGGTAGATATCAAGTAATTGGTGGTTAGAAGTACGGAGGGTCTGGGATGGGATGTAGATGGAGACTATGGAAGATAGAGATGGACAGAAGGAGGGTTTATAAAGAATAAAGTGTAGCATATGAAATTGATAAGATAGCAGAAATTGGGGAAGTTCAAGCCATTGAAGAGAGTTTAAAGAAATGCAGTGGTGTGAGTTGTATGGGGAGTTAGTAATGACTCTGGCTATTATATGGTAAGTCTGTTGGAGTTTGTTTAGAGTGGAGGCCTGGATATTGGTAAGAACTGGGGTGGTGTATAAGAGGGAGGGGAGGAGGAGTACCTGGCCCAGGGTAAGTCTAGATTCAGGGGTTAGGAATTTTTTGTTCCAATATAGCAGACCTAGTTTCTGGATTGTTTTTTTTTTATACATTGGAGTATGTGTAGGTTGAACTTGAGTTCATCATCGATAATGACCCCTAGGAGTTTTGTGTGGGTGTCAGGTTGGATAGTTGTATTGCTAGAAGATGTAATAAAAAAGGAGGTTTTGTGATGAGAAAGAGAACGGGGAAGGAAAAGTAGGAGTTTGGTCTTTTTGGGATTTAGGATCAATAGGTTGTGAGACAGCCATTATTCAGTGGATAGTAGGGCCTGTTGGGTCAGGGAGAGTAGTTCAGGAATGTTATTTGAGATGCATATAAGTGTGGAGTCGTCGGCATACTGAATAAGGGAGGATTCTTTGCATGAGGTGTAAAGATCATTGGTGAAGATGTTAAACAAAAGGGGTCCCGAGATGGAGCCTTGGGGAACACCAGTGGAGATGGGAAGGAAAGGTGAGGAGGATGAGAGCCATTTGACAAATTGTTCCCTGCCAGATAGGTAACGATTAAACCAGGCAAGTGCGGAGGGGGATAGGTGGAGATTTGCGAGTTTGGATAGTAGTAGAGGATGAGAGATAGTATTGAAGGCTTTGGAGAGATCTAGGAAGAGACAGGAAATGCATTTATTGTTGTCTACGGCCTCTGCAATGATATGAGTGAAGGAAAGGAGGGCAGTGGTGGTGCTGTGGTGAGGAAGAAATCCATGTTGGGTATGGGTAAGTAAGTGGTGTGTGAGGAGGTGATTGAAAAGCTGTGAGTGAATACATTTTTCTAATATCTTGGAGAGGGGGGAAAGAATGGCAATGGGTCGGTAGTTTGAGGGATCAGTGGAGTTTCCACCTTTATGAAGAGGGATAGTGAAGAAAGATTTCCAAAGGGTGGGGACAGTTGATTCCAGAATAGATTGATTAATTAGTAGAGATATAGGATAGGCAAATGAGTCAGCAGCAAGTTTGAGGAATGTAGGAGATAGATTGTCAGTGGAAGGAGATCAAGGTTTTAGCTTGAGTAGTAGAGATTTTATGTAAGTAATGGGAACTGGCTCAAAAGAAAACAAAGTTGTGTTAGTGGGACTTGGAGAGGTGGGTGTCGAAGTAGAGTTTGGCTTAGAGGTTACCAGATTTTGGATGGAAGATGTGTTTATTCAGGAGGGTAGCTGTTTCCTGAGAGGAAAAGTTAGGGTATGGGGAGGGATTAGAGGGCTTTCCAGGATAGAAGATGTTGTTGAGAGTTGACCAAAATTTTCAAGGATTAGATTTGTTGTTAAGCTGAGCAGAGCTATAGTATAACTTTTTGTCATTAGCTATATGCTTTTTTTGCTAGGTTCCTCAGTTGCCTACATTTGTGAAGAAAATGTGGTTGTTTAGTTTTAGTCCAGGTTTTCCAAACACAATCTCTTTGTTTCATAAGGGACCTAGTCTCTTTGGAGAGCCAGGGAGCATGGTTTGATTTTACTCTGATCTTCCTAGAGGAAGCTAAGGAGTTTAGAGTATTCATGAAGATGCTATTGAAAGTGCTTACAGAATCATTTAGGGGGAGGTGTTTTAGGATGGACCAATCTATGTTGTGGAGAATGGAGTTAAATTGGGATGAATTGAAAGTCGATAGTTTTTGACAGTCTTTGATAAGGTGGGGTTTAGGAATATGGGAGTAGTGTCTTAAGATGGTGGTAGGGAGATGATCACTGAGGGAGTCAGGTAAGGTGGTGGGATTGCGGTATTGGTGGGGGGAATTGGAAAGGATCCAGTCTATGATGGAGCTGAAAGTGGAATTTTTATGGAAGCGAGTGGGAGATGTTATAAGTTGGTGGAAGCCGTGTAGGTGGATACTGAGTTGTGGGGAGTCAGTTGTGAGTTTGGACCAATCATTGTTGACATCACCAAGGATAAGTGTATCATATGGTATGTTGTGGGAGAACCAGGATAGGATGTTTTCAAGAATGGGCAGATTGTTACCAGGAGGAAGGTAGATAGAGGCAATTGCAAGTTTTTTGCAGGGATTCAGATGGCAGTTAAGGATGATGATTTCAGCTGGGAGGAAGTCAGGAATTGAGGAAGGGTATGGTGAGAGGTTAAGAATGTTTGAGTAGAGGATGGCCACACCACCACCTTTTTTACAGGTCTATCAGACCGAAAGATATTATAACCTGGTGGGAGTATTTCACTATTTGAGATTTGTGGCTTGAGCCAGGTTTCAGATAGGGAGAGGATGTGAGGGGTATTGAGAGTTATCCATGAGTACAGCTCAGTGACTTTATTTGCTAGACTCTGAATATTCAATGAGTAAATAGTTAAGTATTTGGATGGAGATGATTATTGTGACTGAGGTTGGTGACTGTTAGAGGAGTAAGATGTGGGCAGTGTATATGTAGTTTTGGGGAGAGAAGAGGGGCCAGGGTTGTGATGGATATCACCAGAACAAAGTAGGTTTTTAGTGAGAAGAGACTGTGTAGTAGATGCTAGATGGAGTTTGTATAGTTTTGACTTAGCTGTGTGGGAAGGTTTAAAAACCTGTATTATGGATAATTTGTATATAGACTTGAGGTAGAGGTAGTAAAGAGATTAGGGGAGATAGTAAAAGATGAAGTAGTTGGATATATGTTGTATGAGTGAGAAGTTGGTGAACATAGGAGTGGGTCAGAGAGATTGGAGTGGTAAGAGGTGGAGATAGAGAGAATAAGGAGTAGTGTAGAAGATATTAGAAAATAATACATGTCGGAATAAAATATGGTCAGATAGAGTAGGCAGAGAGACAGTGGTATAGAGGAAGTGGTGTTGACAAGATTGACAGATTAGTAAAGTGGTTGTGGCAATAGGCAGAAAGTGGAATTGTAGTGGTTAGTGGGACAGGAAGGAGAGGGATAGTTGGGTATAAAGGTAAATGTAATGGGGTGGGTGGGAATGGGGGTAGGGTAGGGGAGCAAAGTGAGCCCGAGCATAGCAAGGGCGAACGGTGTGGGGCTAGCACCCTGGTCAAGATGAAGTCATAAAAACAATCAGAAAAATATAGTGAAAAACTAGCTTGAGAGACAAGGATATAAAGTTTCTAAAGGTATAGTCACCAGAAATAAAATAAAAAGAAATAAAATATGAACAGAAGTAAGCTTAAAAAAGGACACTGGCCTCAAGCTACACAAGTAGATTTACTTGAAGCAAACCCAGTGCTGTATGGAAATAAATGAATGTTTATTAATTTGTATGTGCATACAACAAAAAAAGAACATTAATGCAAAGAGGAGCCTTGTGTTGTAGACAGTACCCTCAAGACTAAAAGGTAAGAGGCATGATAGATGTTTTGTGTTGATTAATGTATGAATGAAAAGAAACAGAGAGACAATGAGAGAGGTTAAAAGTTAAAGTTAAATTAAAACTCATGAGCCTATCCTTGGGACATAGGTGTGGGGGTATGGATAAATCATATTTATGAGCCTATAGCATGATGGCACATAGCTGTGGTTGGGATGTTAAATCAAATTCATGAGCCTGCTGGAATGTAGGTGTGAGTGTGCTGGCAGAAAAAGTTGATAAGTCTATAGCATGTTGGGATGTAGGGGTGACTACGTGAAAGTGCCCTCACAGGATCCGAAAGAGTGGTCAGTTCTGGACATAGTACATATCTACCTGTTATCCCAGTCACAATGCTGGAGCTGTAAATTTTGAGCTTGTGATGGGATGAAAGCAAGGGGGTGCTGGGGGAAAAGGCTGCTCAAAACTTTTCCTCTGTCATTGCACAATGACAGAATCCCTACCATTTCCTCCCTGAATGGTATGTGTTGCGATGTAGTCATTTTTCATTTCTGAATTACCAGGATCCAGGCTGTACAAGGTAAGTCTTAATAGGGAAAATGGGAACAAAGTTAAGCAGGCAGGATCAAATCCCTGTAAAGGGAACTCTTGCATATTTTATGTATCATAATTATGGAAAGGAAAATTGTAAGTATTTGAATGAGAGGTTTCAACTTACTAAAAATTGCCATAGTTAAGTACTTCCATCAAATGGAACTTATGATAACAATGCATTACATAATTTGATGGGTATTTTGCAGGAAAAGAAAAAGAATGTAATTGGGGAACAATGGGCAGTATTTTATTCTTGGTACACTGATGCTCTTAAAAGGGAAAAGGAATCAGCAGGATACTAATAAGAAGATGTTGCAATAGGTAAAAGAGGTTATGAAGGCAATACAGACCAGTAAAAATAGATCCCTTTATCCTGTCTTGTCACATTTGGAAGAAAATGGGGATCTCCAAAAAGCAGAGACTTCAGAAGAGGATGATAATCCTCCAGTAGCTTCTGCAGCCCTACCCCCATATGTACCAGTATGGGTGGCTCCTGTACAGGATTATGCTGTTTCTCAGATACCAGCATTTTGGACAATTGTCCAGTGGACACTAGGCCAGTGTAGTACTGTTCTATCTCAACCTTGTTCCCCTCTTCAACCCTCATCTTGAGAAGAGGCATCTGTAGTTGGGGAGGTTTCTCCTTCTTCTCCTTCTCATTTCCAAAGAGCCTCTACCTCTCCATCAGGAGCACTGGTATTTGATACACCCATAGCTCACCACACATGTTCAACTGACAGGGTAGGACAATAGGTTGTTGCCTCTGGAGAGGATCTTTATGCACATCTTACAGAAATATTGGGGCTAATAAAAGATATCTTGTTCATCACCCTTGGACCAGTGCTGATTTCTATACTATGCCCATAGGTATTCCAAATATTAGAGAAGATCCTGTATGGTTTAAAGAGGAATTAAAAACTCTAATACTATGTTGTAACTCTCCTTTGACTGATTTAAACCAACTGCTTTAAATAGTCACTTCAGATGACATAAGAAAAAGTTACTTGAAAAGCCTAAAATAAGTTTTTATTTTCACAGGGAAAATAGACATAAGGACAACATTATTAAATAAAATTGCAGAAGTGTGTCAAGTTAGGACAGATTGGTCTAAGATACAGGCATGCAAGCAAAATTAAGGGGAAGCCCCCGCAGTTTTTTTGAGTCATCTTAAAGCAGTGCTTGCTAGACATTCAGGAATACTACATCCAGAAGAACAAGTTAAGCCAGCTATCGCAGCTGTTTTTGTGCAGGGTCTGCAAGTCCCTGTACAAAGTCAAATAAATCAAGTGCTTATGGACTGGCAGGGAAATGACTTGAAGTCCTTATTAAGTGCTGCAAATCACTGTACTGAGTATCAGAAAAAGTGGAAAAAGGATACTGAAAATAAGCTGTTTACTTTGTAAATATGACAGATAGAAGCTCCAAAGGGACAAAGCAGAGGCAGGGAAAGGGGAAAGGAATTGTTAGAGGATTAAGAGTGCTGGTTGAGGTCAGCAAGGTGTAGCTGGTTGGCAACAACAAACCTGCAGTGCCCCTCCTGCCTCATCTGATGGATCTTGCTTCATTGGAGAGGCGAATGCCCACATAAGCAAAAGTAGAGAGTCCAAGATACCTGGCTTGAATGGCAGCCAAATTATAACAATGGTGCATTTCCTCCACCACCTCCTCAAGATGGAAGGAGTCAGGAATCACCATACTGACTCTGTCATAATAAGAAAACAGAAATAAATCATAATCCTCTGCCAATAGATCAAAAAGGACCCTATGTTAAGGTAGAAATAAATTTAGAGAAAATTCCTTTCCTGGGGGACTTTGGAGCCACTAAGTCTGCATTAAAAGTTACCTCAGATAGTCAGATACCAGTATAAAAACATAAAGTAAAGGCAGTTGGAGTAACAAATGCTACTGTTATGCATCCTGTTTCAGAACCTATACCCACTCCTTTAGGACCAATTGAAGAAAGGCATTCTTTCTTTTTGAGTACTACTGCACCAGTATATTTGCTAAGAGACCTGTTATGCAGCTGGGTTGTACTATTTACTGTACACTAGAAGCAGTATATTTAGATGTTCCAACAGGATCAGAAGGGGAAGTATTAGCAGTCTTAGAGGAAGATGAGGAATGCCTGTTGAAGGCATACAGACAGCTGAAAAACTGCTGCAGCAGGTACCTGCTAACTTATGGGCTAAACATGCTAATAAAGTAGGTATATTAAAAATCTGTAGAATCAGTAAAAATAAAATTAAATCCATCCAAACCTCTCCCAAAAGTTATGCAGTATCCACTAAACCTAGAAGCAGAGCAGGGAATCAAAGCTGTAATTCAGTCCTTGATGCAACAAGGAATAATAGTGCCAGCTAAAAGCCCTTGTAACACTCCAATTCTCCCTGTGAAAAGACGAGGAATAGATACTTGTAGGTTTGTGCAATATTTAAGGGCTGTAAACAATGTAGTATTACCAACTTTTCCAGTGGCTCCAAATCCAGTAACAATACTGAGCTGCATACCACCTACAGCAAAATATTTTATGTGATAGATTTGTGTTCAGCATTCTTTTCTATATCTATCCACTCTGAATGTCATTTTCTGTTTTCTTTACTTATAAGGGACAGCGGTAATCATGGACACAGTTACCACACTGGTACACTGAATCTCATTCATTATTTTTTTCTAAAAAAAGATTTGGAAGATATGAGACTTCCAGGTGGATTTCTGTTAGTGTAATATGTAGATGATTTACTAATAGCATCTGACTCTTTTCAGCAGTGTCAGCAGAATACAATGCATCTTTTAACTATCCTTGCAGAAAAAAGTTACAGCTATGGTCATCTCAGGTATGTTATCTTGGTTATCTGATATCTTAGGGTAGCAGGCAGATGTTACCATCTCATATTGAGGCAATAACTAAAACCCCATGTCCAACTGCTCAGTGGCAGCTTAGATCTTTCTTAGGTATGACAGAATATCAGACAGTGGATTTCTGACTATGCAGAAATTACTAAAACTTTGACAAATCTTTTAAAACAGGATACCCCAGAGTCCTTCCCTTGGGATAGTGAAGAGGAAGACTCATTTCAGAATTTAAAGCAAGCTTTAGCTACTTCCCCAGCTTTAGGGTTACTGGATTATGGAAAGACTTTCAATCTATTTTGTCATGAAACAAATGGATTTGCTCAAAGAGCCATTGCTCAGAAACATGGGGACAACTCTCGTACATTAGCTTATTATAGTACAGCACTTGATTCTGCTGCAAAGGAATGTCTACCATGTTTAAGGGTGGGGCCCACTGCCACCATTCTAGTTGATCTTGTGCACTCACTGCTGCTCGGGCATGATCTTACAATAGTCATCCCTCATTCTCTGTTATCTGTCTTACTTAAAATGAAAACTCAACCCCTCTTGACTGCATGTCACTAAATATGAATTTAAGAATAAAATAACAAATTGGCAACCAGGTAAAGACTAATTAAATAAACTGTAAAATTGAAGGTTTCCTTTATTCTTTGAGATTGATCTGGAAATTAGGCAGTGTCCCAGTGCTGTTTATGGAATTAACAAGTATACCATGAAGTGTTATTTTTGATGGAGACTAAAAGGTAACAGTCTGTTATTTATTTCTGATCTTTAACGGTTGTACATGCGTAGCTTACATATTTATTTTATTATTTTATTTATTTGCAGTTTGTTTTCCAGGATAGTTCATTGGGCTACAAGGAGCTCTTTTTCAATGGAGTCCTGGGGAGAAAAGCTCCAGAGAAATACAAATGCATAGTATAGAAAGAGCACAAATTCATAATATACATTTCAATTAAATGTTAAATACATATTGTATAGTACAAACCCATATTGCACAATTCAAATAGATGTTACATAATTCAGAAATAAAAAAAGATTTTCATTAGGAAAATTACATCAGGTTAATTTAGTTTTTTTTTTTTTAAGGGAATTACAATGAGATAATTTTTAATCATTAGTTGAGTATGTCCCAAGGGATGTAAAACTTTAGGAGGTAGTGACAGGTAACAAAGTTTGGAAAGTTAGGTAGAAAGTGTGGTAGAATTAGAGCATTTCCATTGTGAAGTAAGGTGCAAGTGCAATGAGGTTATAAACAAGGAGAGACTGCTGATGGTGTGGATGGGAGAAGGGAGAGAGTTCCAGAGGTGTGCAAGAGAGAAGGACAACAATTGATTCCCAGCAGGATGTGTTGTTTTATGCAATTTAATTAGGTTTTGGGAATTGGATCTCAGGAGTCTATCTGGTTTATGCATTTCAAATGTAGTTGCTAGGGAGGGGCAGAGAGGCAGGTTATGAATGAGTTTGTGTGCTTGGATGAGCTGGGTATATGTGAGGAAGTTTAGTAATTCTAGACAACTTAGTTGGTGAAGGGAATTACAGTGGTGAGAAGACGCTCTATGCCCTGCCGCAAATTTGGATATTTTGTTATAACAAGATGAGAGTTTTGTTTTGAGGGAAGATTGTAGGCTGGTTAGGATAGATGCACCACATAAAAGGGATGGATTGAGGTATGTATTAGCTAATGTAATCCTGGTGGTGGGAGAAATAAAGCGACTGTGGCGGTAAAGCATACCTAACTTTTTATGTATAATTTTTTAGTGTAATGAGTGATCACAGAACTTTTTATGAATAAGTTTGCAGAAATGCAGCTTTGTCTTGTCTTAGTATTTAGTTAGTTCCATTATCTCTGCTGTATTCTCAGACATGCAGTGTATAGTGCATATTCTGTCATTTCCCATTAAAATGTGTGATAAAAATTCATGACAGTGAACAACAGTTTTCAGCAAAGGCATGATAGTTTTCTTATTATTTATCAAAAATGATACATGTGTGCTGTTGTGTTTCATTTAAAAACTTGCCAAAATTATTTCCACAATTTGCAAGTGTATCCTCACTGACACACCCATTGCAAATGAAGATTAATTTCCTTCTCTCTCATACTAATCATTCATAGTTGCAAGCCATTAAAAAACTAAAAACTAAAATGGTATAAAGCCTACACTACATTTACATCTGCTACAGGAAATCAAGTTTGGTATTCAACAATTCTAATGAGTTCACAACTCGTTTGCATCTTCACAGTGCTCAGAGGGCTGGATCTACACTATAAAGAGGTAACCTTGTAGCTGGGGTACTTGAAGGTGACAAGATTTGGGTATTTGGACAATCAGAAGATTGGTATTCATTTGAAAGTGATTTATCTGCAGAGAAGACTTATAATTTGGGTAAGGTAATCTTGTATTATTTAAGTGCATTTCAAGCTTTGTAAAATATTACAAATGTATTTATAAATCCAACAGAAAAAGGAACTTTTATCTCTATGCACTGCTTATACTTCACTGTTAACATAGACATTTTGGCAGGGAATTACATTTCAGAGATAGACAGGCTATACTTTCAGCACAACTATTATTTTTAAAATTTGATTTTAAAATATTCTATGTTATTGGAGAGAAATTGTATGTATCTGTTAGTAATACTGGTATTATGCTTCTGAGATGGATCAGGACAACCTCAACAGCAGAGGTAGGTAAGTGAGAAGTGACTGGTGTTCATAAATTGATTTTGCTGTTGTAAATGTGAACATATACTGATAATTGTATGGCATGCACACACATATATATATATATATATATATATATATATATATATATATATATATATATATATATATATATATATATTTACTTCTGTGGTATTCCTTGGTTTGTAAAAACCTTTATTTCTTTGGTGTTTTGGGGTTGGGGGAGCCACATAAAATTATGTGTTCCAAGAAGAAAAGTGTGTTTCATATGCTTTCCTGTTGAAAAATGTGCATGCATCTTGATATTTCTGTGTGAATCATATAAATACACTGCTTATGTATTCCTTGGGGGAGGTGGGACAGCCAACTAAACTACAGTTGTAGTAAATGAACAGTGTCTTTCAAGTGCTTAATATTGGCAAAGGGGTACTTGGACTGAATATTTTTTGTAAGTAATAAATTAGTTATGTGATATTTATATGTTTTATCCTTCTCTGATTTATGTCACATAGGATTATGTCACCACTGTTTTATGTCACATAGGATTATGGCACCCACACCTAAATATCCACTGAAAGATCCTTTCAGTGACACAGAAAATGAGGTGATTATACAGGCACTGAGGTGCCATGGAGACTTTCTGCTTGAGAGAGGACACGGGGATATGGCTGCCAGAAAGGAGACTTGGAACCAGTTTGTCAATTATGTCAACACAGTAGGAGGTCACAGCAGAAATTCTGAACAGGTACAGCATTGGACCACTGATCTGATTTCATCAGTCTGAATGAGAAAAACTGTAGTTGCCCAAAAACAGCTGGCTACAGGGGATGGTCCTGCTACCAAGCCCCCACTGACACCAAATGAGGAATTCCTGTCCATTCTCGGAGACAGCTCAGTGGAGACAGTGCATCATGGGTTTTGTGTTGGTGTTGGTGTGGCTGGGAGGATGTGTGTGTCCCAGGAGGAGCTTCCAGGTAAGCTTACATATAGCAAGTTTTATATTTGCTTCTAGAGTAAAATAGATAATTTGACTAATACTTCCTGCCATTTTTTTTTTTTTGTATTTGCACCTATTGATAAGTAAATAGAGTTATACAAGTGAGTTGTTCAGTACACGTGTGTGGGTGGATGTCTCAGCCAAGTTTCAGTTTCATCTATTTATTACAGGACATATAGGCAATTGTGTATGCACTGCCTCCCTGTGTTATTCCCACTGTGATGCCTAATTGCCATCCTTTCCTTGCTTCATTTGTTGTGGGACCATCCTTCCTGCAAAGTGAACAGACATTTGCACATGGTAAGAAAATGCTTATTTTCTTATTACTGACCCTTCTTTAGATATATAATGATCTGCATGTATGAGGAGGGTGTAATGAGTGTCTATATTGCTGTACCATCAACGATTGCGTGACCAGTGTTACTTTGCTATCATATATATTGGTTTAATATTTAGTGCAGTAGTAATCTCATTCTTGCATTTGTTTTCTTATTATCACAGGTGATCCTGGCAGTGGAAGTGTAGGACTCCTACAACCTAATGTTGGAGTATCAGTAGGCTCTGATGATGAAGGTGGACATATGGAGGCACAGTCAGGGAGTGCAGAGGCTGAATCTAACTCTGTGGTTGTGACTCACATCCCCTGCATTTTCTTCAGTCACTGTCAGTATGCTTACACATACCCATTCCATTGAGCCCTCAGATATTGGAGAGGCTGATGGTGACACAATTGATCAAGGTATTGTGGTTACTGTGGCTTCGGGGTTGGTTGTCTCTGGCTGTAGCTAAAGTGTGGGTAAACTGCCCTGAAGGAGGGTTGGTAGGGGTGTGCAGAGGATGCCTGTTGTCCACCCTCCAACTGACCCTGGTGTGTCATTACTTGCTACTCAACATATGTTTAGGGCTATCATGGAGGCACAGGCATGTTCCAATAGGGCCTCCGAGGACATACTTAGGGTTCTAGATATGGCACAGGCTGAAATGCCTGACTGTATCAACTGTGTGGCCAGTTCAATGGATCAGATGATTGACTCAATGGAACAGGCTGTATCTGTGATGGAATGTCTGTTGGAAGGGAGACAGCTTCCACATGGCTGTAGGTCTGCAACATCCTCTGCTGTTAGCCAATGCGGGTGTGCACGATTCTGCTCCTGTAGTAGCACCACTTCCACTGCTCTGTCTGTGGCTGAGGTAGCTACATCCAGATGTGGTAGGCCACTAGTTCAGGTACCTGAGCATAGTCATGAAGAGAACACATCCAGCAGACACCGCTCATGTTCAAGTAGCACCAGCACATCTGACCATGGGTATGGATGTGCCAGTGCAACTCCTAGTAAAGCCAGTTCTCATGGTATCAGGTGATGACAGCGAGTTAATACCTCAACCATGCGCAGCTTAACCTGTACAACATGCTAGGACATACAGCTAGCATACAGCTTGGCTGTGTTCATGCAGACACTCACACACACATTTCACATTAAGTGTCCATACAGATATGCACATACATAAAAGACACACGAGGAATTCATGAGGCTTGCAGGTCATTCTGTCTCAGTGGCCATTTGATAATTAGCTACGTCTGCCTGCCTGTCTTTATTAGTCACACACAGTCAGCCTTGGCCTACTGCCCCCCTCCCTCAAACTCCACCCTGTGCAAATGACGATAAATGTGCCATTACCTTGTTTCTGTCTTTTGGATTCAGGGATATGTCTGCATTTTTTCAGATGCACAGGGTGTATAGCTAACTGACTGCATAGAATATGTATCGGTGATGCTATTTGAAATGTTTACTGATTTCTTTCAGTCTTTTTACTATTGTGATTACTAACTTGAAATCATTGATACATCAGTGAGACTTATTTCTCCACTTGTGAGAATGTAGGGATAATTAGACCTTGGACTGCTTTGTCTATTGTGTGTATTTTCAATGTGAGAGGCATGTTAGCTGATAAATATCCAAAATCTATCGATAAAAGTCAGTCCTTTCAAATATTAATGTCATTGATAGACAACTCACATACATTCTACTTAGGTACATATTCAAGTAAAAGTATGCAAGTATCTGCCACTTGTTTGTGTTCTTATCTATTTATTTTCCTGCTCCAGATTCAACACTTACATTGATAGTCCTGCAGTTACAACTGCTGCAATGTGGGGCTGACTTTGTGTGATGCTAGCAGTACATCTCTGTTGCATGGATAAGTAAAGGTTGTGAGCATTGCCTGGTATCAATTTTACTATATGTATGTGCATAGAATGAAAGTTGTACCCCTTAGGTGGTCAACAGTGTGCTATACATTGCTTTTTGGCCAGGCCAAGGGCATATGGTACACACCTATGTCTATCTACATCCACAGAGGCTGGTGGATCCTCCTCTAAGTCTTCACCTGCATATGACTGTGGTGACCTTGCCAGTGGTGATGGAATGTGTGCTCCTTCCCATTGGTGTTCCTGTTGCAGCTGTTTTCTCAGGAAAATATTACGTAGGATAGCACAAACAGTGATAATTTCAGTACAAATACTGAGATCGTACTGCAGGGCACCCTGATGTATATAGGCATTGAAACCATGACTTCAGCAGCCCAAACACATGCTCTGTGACATTTCTGGTTTGAGCGTGTGCCTCATTATAGCATTCCTCCATGTGTAGGTGTGCATTTCTGATGGGCATTATCAGCTGTGGTTCAAGTGTATACCCTGTATCCCACAGTAAATGTTCTTGTGGAATATCCCCCCTGGAAAACTGCTTGTAGAGCTGTGAGTTGTGCCAGATATGAGAGTCATGGTAACTGCCAGGGTTATTCCCTTAGCAGGATGATTCCTTTAACATTACACATGACCTGGCAGTTAATGGAGTGGAAGCCCTTTCTGTTTGTGTAGACCCTTCCCTGTTCCCCGCGTGGTATTTTGATCTCAATGTGCTTGCAGTCTAAGGCACCCAAGACTTTAGGAAAGCATGCTATGGGCAGAAATCCTCCATAATTGTAGCTCTGTCCTCAGGGGTATGGGGAAAATATATATACAGTTGCTGGCATGCTGTAGCATAGCATTCAAGAATTAATGTAGGATCCTGGTGGCTTTTGCCTGTGACACCCCCAGCATGTCCCCCGTTTGTCTCTGGAAGTTGCTGTAGCTAACATTCTGAGTGCTACACATACCTCAGTCTACACAGGTATTGCTTCCCCTCAGTTTACCGTTGCTCTCAGTTGAGGATGACAGAGGCTGCAGCATTCCTGCAGTGTGTATTTATCCTACCTGTAGCACTCTATTATTTCCACCTCATGCAGACTATGAAAAGTTAAACAGGATCTAAACACCCTTCTCCTTCTTATCACAGGTCTATCAGCAGCAGCAGCAGCATAGACTTGAGCCTGATGCAAAGACACATGAAGAAAAGCAACAGTAGCCCCTAACATCCTTTCTCTCTAGTGTAGTTTCCATAGCTGTATTCCAATAGGTTTTGGAATTCGAGGAAACGGCTATACTATGTGTATACGATTGCTTTATAGCTTGTTGAATAGCTCCTCTGTCTAGGATTGGTTTATTAGCATACACTTCACCTGCTTATTCGGTAATTATCATGCCACAACGTTTACCCTGTTTGCACAGCTCTACAAGATGTGTAGAGCAGCTTACTGAATACAGATTGGCACTCTATCATGTGCATATTGTACCGTGATATGTATATAGTTTTAGTGAGCCGTGTAGAGTTTACTGAATCCTGTTTATTAACTTGAACTGTAAAGTCTTCAGTTTCATTTCTTTCAGCTGCAAAACTATAACAATATTTTCCTTATGAGTAATGCAGACAACCGTTGTAAAAATACTGCTTCTTGGATTATACTTACCAGAAGATTCCATCAGTCCTTCTTCTGTAGCTGCTGCCTATTATGTCTAATGTCTTCCACAGCTATGATTAAAAGAAAGAAGTCAAATCTTGTTTACCTGTGTTTGCATTTCTTCTACAAACCAGCTAGCAAACTGTGGCCTTCCTCCAACTCTCGGGTCCTGCTATATGTCCCGGTGACTTCCCATACAAGGAATCAGCCTTCAATATCAGTTCGGGAATCTCTGTCTGCTAAAACAGGACTGCTGCCATATAATTACATAGCCTCAGTGTAGGTTGTTATAGCTCTTGAAAACCTAGTTACTGCCTGTATTTTACCCTGTTTTAGTGGCAAGCACACTAACAGGGACCACTGTGGCCAGGTTTTCCTATAACAACTTTGTTTTTATTCTTTCCTCCCCCAAGCCTTAAAAGCTAGATATACATTCTACATAGGGTCATACGTTCATAGGTAGGTACTAGGCTATTGACCCAAGGGCCTAAGTAAGCCTAGCCAACAAGGTTCCCTGGCTTACACCACCCAAGAAAGTTAATTTCCTGTGCCCCTGTTGAGCAGAGCCACAGAAGTCATCCTCGGGGTGTATTTCCTATTTCCCATCCACTCATCAAGATTTTTCTTGAAGAGTGCTAATGAGGAACTTTGCTTGACATAGATGAGTAGCTTGTTCCAGAGTATAGGAAGTCTCTGGGACAGGAATCTATCCCTCCAGCATGCCCTGTTTATTGTGGTGACAAGGTTTAGGTCTCTAGAACATGTAGCTTGGAGGGATTGGGATTTCTTAAGGTGTAGCATGTCCAACAGCTCTGGGTTTAACATAGCTTTATATGTTAGGCAGAAATCTCCTCGGAGTAGGTGATATGCTGCAGAGTAAAGCTGGAGTTTACAGAGACGGTCAGTGTAGGGCATCTGTTTGAGGCCAGTAATCCTCTTTGTGAGGTACTTCTGTGGCCTTTCCAGCTGCTGCAGATGTCTTGTGAGGTACATTCCAAAAGGGGCATTGTACTCTATAATGGGTCTAATAAGTGCCGAGTAGAGGGGAGCAATGACCTCTTTTTTCCTGGATGAGAACCCTTTTGTGATGAAGTGTGCCACATAGAAGTATTTCCTGACTACTGTGGCAATGTGATTATCAAAGGAGAGACTACTGTCCACCTGGGTCCCAAGGTCTCTTATCACACATTTGGCGTTAAGTAGACTGCCATTTATGTGGTAGTTCATGGGTATAGAGTTTTTACCAAAGGGGATGACAATGCACTTTTTGGCACTGAGCTTGAGGCCATACTTCTGACACCAGGCATCTATCTCAGTGAGGCCCTTCTGTAGGATGTCCACATCGTAGTCATAGTCATCACACTGTACAGCAATTGGAAAATGTGGCTGTATAATCTTTTACCCATTACTCGATAAAATGCTGTACATACCCAATTTTATTTTTAGTACCTGCCTTCCTCTCTATTGTGTAAGCAAAATAGCTCAAGCTGGTTGTGGCTCTGCAAGTATTTCATGGTCAAAAGCTTACCTGCTAACTCATGCTCCTTGATTGTTTCTTGGGAGGGTTCAGTCCTTGCCAGTTCTAACCATTTTAAACAACAATTGCAGGACTTCTGGTATTCTGGCATAGACCCACTCTCACCCTCCTCTCCCAATGACGAAGTTTACTTAGGGTGGCAGAAACTCAGGCACCATTTTGAAACATCCCAAAGATACCTAGTTCATCCGGTGTTTCCTGGAGCATGTGCTTAGCCACATACATTTCTTTTATTTTTTTTAATTTGTTTTTTGTTGTTTATGCTTATCATTGTTATATATGCAGACCACTAATACAGTCCTATTTAGCTACTGTGTTTTCAGTATAAGTTGCTGCAGTTATAAGTTATTTCTGTGCACTGTACATTCATCTAAGTGTCTGCCCCTTCGAATGCAAGCTGTTTATATGGTCCGCTTTAATGGCCCTAGGCTGGCATGGCCTGTTTAGTGTTACTAGGCCATACTTTGGGTGAATTGCTGACTAGCAAATCGTATTAATGGGCCTTCCACTAGAAACTGTCCACTGCACACTGCTATTGGTTTTTCTTTTCATTTTTATTACTCAGATGTGCCAATACTGTGTAGTCCATTCTCCACATTGTTTATCTAACCTGAATTGGTTAATTCTTCTGTTTTGTGGTCACCCAGTTAATCCCTGTTAGCCTGCTTTATAGGTACACTATTAAGTAGTTTATAAATTTGTCTGAGTACGAACAAATTAGTTCAATTCACAGTAGTCCTATTAAAAGTGGATACTGCTGGCTTTGATGTTGCTAGTATTGCTATCTAAAAAAACGCAAAATATTTCTCCTATATGGGTGACAAGTCTGATCTATGGAGAATGTTTAGTATCAGTTAACCTGTATAAATGAGCTCTAGGTCCTTGGATACTACTTGCAAAGTATATTTTTGCAGCTGAAATAATTGGTGTCTAGGAATTTGTTTACTAATTTCAATGTGCATTCTTTCTGTTTCACTGCTTATACAACATCAGACTGCAACTTAGTGCTTGCAGAATTGTAAAGTACATTGTTTTTGGTTATATGTCATTATCTATACTTTATTCAAATGTCTAAATGCATCCTACTGTTGTTAAAAGCACAGCCTATACAGCAAATCTACTTACAGTTTAAAGCTAGTTGATGTGAATATTACATTGTTTGATTGTTAAATCTTTTACTTTTGACTGATCATCACTTCTTGTTACTCACTGACTTACCCACTAACATGTTTTCCCACTCTTTCTAGTTTTTACATCTGTGCTAACAAACCATGGCCTGCCTTCAACTTTTGGGTCCGGCTGTAAGTCCCGGTTGACTTCCCATAACAGGAACAAGCCATCAATATCAGTTTGGGAATCCCTACCTGCTAAAGCGGGACCACTGCCTTATAATTATATAGCCTCAGTGTAGGTTGTTATTGCTCTTGAAGACTGCCTGTTATACCTTGTTTTAGTGGCAAGCACACTCCCTGGGCCCACTGTCACCAGGTTTCCCTATAACAACTTTGTTTTTATTCTTTCCTCCCCCAAACCTTAAAAACTAGAAATACATTCTACAGCTACAGTCATCACACTGTAGAGCAATTGGAAAATGTGGCTGTATAATCCTTTTCCCATTACCAGATAGAACACCATACATACCCAATCTTATTTTTAGTACATGCATTCCTTTCTATTGTACAACCGAACTGGCTCAAGCTGGTTGTGGCTCTGCAAGTATTTTATGGTCAAAAGCTAAACTGCTGACTCATGCCTCATCGATTGTTTCTTGGGATGGTTCAGTCCTTGCCGGTTCTACCCATTGCTAAACAATGATTGCAGGACTTACGGTATTCCAAAATAGACCCACCCTCATACTCCTCTCCTAATAAGCAAGTTTACTTAGGGTGCCAGAAACAGACACGGCATTTTGAAACATCCCAAAGATGCCTAGTTCTTCCGGGGTTCCCCGGAGCGTGTGCTTAGCCACGTACATTTCTTTTATTTTTTATTTCCATTATTGTTGTTTATGCTTATCTTTGTTATATATGCACACCACCAATATGGTCCTATTTAGCTACTGTTTTCATTACAAGCTGCTGCATTTGTCAGTTATTTCTGTGCACTGTATATTCATCTAGCAGTTGGCTGCTTTGAATGTAACCTGCTCATATGGTTTGGTTTTAGTCACCTTAGGCTGGCATGGTCTGTTTAGTGTTAATGGGTCATACTTTGTGCGAATTGCTGACTAGCGAACCATATTGATGGACCTGCCAGTATAAAGTGTCCACTGTCCACTGCTATTGGTTTTTCTTTTCATTTTTATTACTCGTGTGTTGATACTGTGCAGTCTGTTCTCCATACTGTTTACCTAACCTAGATTGCTTAATTCTTCTGTTTTGTGTTCACCCAGTTAATCCCGCTTAGCCTGCTTTGTAGATACACTATTAAGTAGTTTATAAATTTGTCTGAGAACGAACAAGTTACTTCAATATGCAGTAGTCCTATTAAAAGTGGATACTGCTGGGTTTGATATCGCTAGTATTGCTATCTAACAAAATTGCACAATATTTCTCCTATATAGGTCACAAGAGTAATCTATGGATAATGCTTAGTATCAATTAACCTGTAGAAATGAGCTCTAGTTCCTTGGATACAACTTGCAAAGTATATTTTGCAGCTCAATCTATCGGTGTCTAGGAATTTATGAACTAATTTCAATGTGCATTCTTGCTGTTTCACTGCTTATGCAACATCAAACTGCATCTTACGGCTTGTAGAATTATAAAGTACATTGTTTTTGGTTATATTGCATTATCTATACTTTATGCTAATGTATAAATGCATCCTTACTGTTGTTAGAAGCACTACGTATACAGCAAATCTACTTACAGTTTAAGGCTAGTTGTCAGAAAAATATGTATTCAAACATCTATAAACTGTTAGGGAAATGTGTGCTTTAGACAGGAATAAATGTGCTCAAATCTATATGAAGAGCAAAGGTTGAAAAATAGTATAATATGCAATGCATTTAATTCTGTTTTACTAGAATAATAGTAGAAATGAACTTGCATATTATTGCTGAAGCTTAAGTTGCAGTGTGAATAAGGCTTGACCCTGAAGGCAGCCAGCTCGGCTGAAACATGTCTTTCAGTGAGTAATTATTTGCAAAGTTAGAAAATAATGAATCTGTCTGCATGTGTATCTTTTCCTGCTTCCACCAAGAAGAATGGCCTTGTGCGCACTATCAGAGATAATGTCCAGCTGGTGAACAGAGAGACAAAGAAATGTATTAAAGAGACATTCATCCATTGTATTCGAGCTAATCTAAGAGCCTTGAATTGGCTACATCCTCGGAAGGACATTGTGATTGACCAGGTGCTTTGCAAGGCTGTAATATTCTCATGGGAAAAAGATTTTTGAAAAGCACTATCTCAGCACTTTTTCATAAGTTACTATGATGTAAAGACCCTGTCACTGACCACGTCAGTGAGTTGGGCAAAAGCTGATTGTAAATGATATAAAATGGCAAACACTGCCTAAATAAAGTTAGACAAAATTCTGTACAAGTTTGTGTATGGTTTTTTGCCTCCTAATGTACATTAGAGTATACGTATAGTAGATACTTGAGTTTCCTGCATTACTGTCTGTTATTGACTGTCATTTTAAAATGCCTAATGATTTTTACAGTCTGATTTTAACAATTTATTTAACATTTTGGTCCTTCGGACCGGAATTCCCTTGGTAAGCTGCAGGTCACAGAGTGCATGGGTGGTTATAAATCTGCGCAGGAGAAGCTGCCAAACCAAAATGGTTCTTCTTAAAGTGAAAAGACCTCCGACTGAATTGTTGTGTGTAAAGAGGCTGTCCACTTTCTGATCTGTGGCTGAAAAGCGGAAGACTGGGCCCCAAGAAAAAAAAAGACAGTCATAAAGCGGGAGGCTCAGGTAAGAAGAATTTCCCTCTTTGTCTTTGTTTTAGATCAGGGACCAGGTTACACTGTGCTATTGCTAAGGTTTGTG